>NW_027096751.1:0-15539 GCF_019320115.1 Miscanthus floridulus | reverse complement strand
TTGAGAATAAAGGAAACCCTCAGAAGATGTAGCTTTACGATTTGATGAGAGCTTTACTCTTTAGTCTATTTCCCATGGTTAGACAAACAAAGTTCGTAGAAACTCAACTACTCATTGCAATGAATCATAAATACAATTTCGGTATTACTATTTACTTACCATACAAACCAAAATCAACCTCACACACAGAACAAAACACTGGACCTGGTGACTTAAGGTTTGAACAAATAGTTAAAAAAAAGTGTAGCTGATAAGGTCCCACTTTACTTCCAGTCATCCACGCACACGTTCCATTGAGCAAACCGAAGGATACAGAGGCATATACATGACCTAATGCCCAGGGCATAACTCACAACAACTGATAGATTAGAGCGACGCAGACCCAAATGACAACTAACCAAGACTTGCACAAAGGAAACCATACAAGTGAGACATGAAAAGACAATTGTTTGGTTGGATAGCTCAAGAACTGCCAGCGGTCATATACAGCGTAAATCACACACAACTGTAAAAGAAAAAGAGAGAAGATATTAATAAAGGAGCTCCACAATTTTCTGGTAGGAGTAGGACACTACAACTCAAAGTCTCAAAACAGTCACCTTAATGTTAAAATCAATACAGTACCACCAGCGATACATAGGGCTCTACACTCCACAGTAGAGGACCTAGAATTCTAATATTTGGCTGTGTATAAAACAAAACAACAGATGACGGGTTACAGGTCAAATCTTAACAGGTTTGGATGCTACGAATAAGCAATCGAATTTCGAACGGGAGATGCAATCCATGCAGAAGTTATGAACTCCCAAGTGTAGGCCACTGCCAAAATCTTAATTCAGGGTCTATGAGGATACGATTGAATTGGAACATGCAATCCATACAGTATGAACTTCCATACAGTATGAACTTCTATTCAGGGTCTATGAGGTCACTGCCACATTTTGTGGTTAACTACACCACAATGGAAAATGACTAAATATTTGAACCTATTCACTGCGAACAATAAGAGTTCCCCTATGGAAAAATTTGCAGGCATAGGGGCAAATTGGTGTGGAGTTAATGCAAGGCCACAGTTTGCCCCCTTCAAAATCTTACTTCGAGCAGGACCACAAGACCCCAGAACAAAGGTCCAAAACACTCAATCAACTCAAGCACCACTGCTGGCGCCACCACGCCCCCGTGCTTCGTCCACAATTACTATGCTCTCATCCGAATAAACTGCAGTAGTGTAATTTTCGTGTTCGGTTCTACTCAGATTTCAACAGACAAGTATGGGTCCACTGTTCTTAATCGCCAGAAACTAGGTCCTGGTATTAACCCGCTAGAGATTGTAGACAGATAGGATGGAAGGGAGAGTTTCACCATGCGATGAGGAAGCCGAAGGCGCCAAGGAAGGTGATGAGCCCGGCGTGGCGGCGGAACAGGAGCATGGCAAGGTAACCGAGCGTCATGGGCACGACGAAGAGGAGGTTAGACGTTGCCCCGAAGGAGAGGTAGGAGAGCGTGGCGCCCGTGAGCCCCGCGTAGAGGTGGCGCCCCGTGGCGCCGGGCACCGCGCGCCACAGGAGGCCCGTCGGGATGGTGGCCGCGAAGCAGAGCAGGAACCGGAGCACGGGCACCGACACGCCGATCGACGCCGCCATCGCCTCCATCTCCAGCCCCATCGCCGCCGCCGCCGCCGCCGCCGAGGGTCGAGGCGGCCAGATGCGCGCGCGCGATAGAATAAGGAGGATTTGGTCCGCTTGCTCGCGGTCGGATGCGAGCTCCCGATTCCGAGCGGCGTGTGTGTATATATGGATGCGGCAGCGGCAGACATGTTGAAGACAGTTTTGTAGAAAACTCCCTTCTATTTTTGGTTAATCAAATTTTGTAAAAATAGGGAAAACCACTCAAGTGTGCCCAATTGCCCTTGATCAATCCTTGAAGTAGGAGGGTAGCAGGAGTCCTGGAGGCAATCTTGTCCTTTTCGCTGGTTACAAGTGAATTTCCTCGTATCCCAAGTCCCAAGCATTGCTTCATAACGTTTGCTCAATGAGCATCTCGTGAAATTGAAGGAGAACTCATGGTATATGCATGGGTTTATTCTAACTTATTGTTTTATATACACTAGCACTAAAAGGAATATTCTGATTGAATTATTCATGCTAAGTTAGCAAAAAAACAATAAGGCCTTGTGTGGATGTAGTCGAATTCACATTAATTCACATGTGTTGAGATGGAGTGGGGTTAATCCGACAACATTCAAACAAGATCTAATGGTGCACAACTACTGGCAAATAGCTTTAGTCTACAGGGAAAATAAATGCTCAAAATAGCCCATTACTTTTGAAATTTGGATTTATCCCGGTGTGTCCACACCACCCGTACAGCTCTACACCCATGTTATCATGCACGGCCTTTCTTTTGATTGAGTGGAATGAGTGCCTTCATTACCTACGGAAGTACGGTGGGCTCATTTCCGACGGCTCTAGTGTTTTTCGACATGTTCTTTCCAAAAAAAAAAAAGAGTTTCGATGTGTTGGCTTTGCCACCGTACTCGAGTGACATTTGATCCTGCAGTAGTTAAGTTGTGATACTCCCTCCATTCCAAATTATAAATAATTTCAAGTTTTTTAAGAGTCAAAGCATCCTAAGTTTAATCGAAATTATAGAGAAAATTATAAAGATTTATGACATCAAATAAATATACTATGAAAATATAATTAATGGAGAATCTAATATTACTTATTTGATATCATAGGTGTTATTATTTTATAATATAAATTTAGTTAAACTTGAGATGTTTTAACTCTCAAAAAAGTTAAAATATCATCTGTCTTGTAATACAGTGCATTCTAGTATTCAAAATGTATCTTCAAATATAATGCATTCTAGGGATAAAAACCAATTTTACATTAAATACTTTTCATTTATTAACCAATCACCATTAATCATGTTGATGATAGGGTCTGATTAGGAAATAAAATGAGAGTACATACGTCTTTTATATTCTCTCTTAATTTTTCTTAAAATTCCTAGAATACACTGCATTATAGGACAGAGAGAGTAACTTATAATTTGGGATAGATAGAGTGATACGTGATCCTCAGTTTAACTTGTATAGAAAGATTACAAGCAGGTATGTCATGATATCTCGATGGAGTTAAGTTGCACGATTCCACGCTCCTAGACTTTTAGGGCCTGTTCGGCAGGACTGAAAAATACTGTTTCGGCTGATTGTTGTGAGAGAAAAATACTATTCTGGCAGGACGTAAACAGTAATTTCGTGAGGTGGCCGGCCAGCCAGCCAGCCGGCAACCAGCCAGCCGAACAGCCTCCTAGATTCGAAATCTAGTTGTCAATCTTAGTATGTTGAGTGCGTAGACCGTAGAGAATATAATAATGCCTAGCCATCATCAGCGATAAAGTATATACCCGGGGCAAAGAAAAAGACCCCTGGCGGAGAATAGCAACTTATTGTAACTTTTAACTTGCGTGGCAGAGAATTAACGAAAAGATAGATTGTAACACCCCGGGTGTTTAAATACTAAAAACAGGACATGTCATCATATGCATTGCAAGGCATTTGGTCATATTGCAAACTTTGATATGCATTCACTAGAACAAGTTTACATTTATGTTATGAGTGTTGCCTTGTAAGGTTTGAATTGAGTTCAAAATTTGGTTTGGATTTGAGTTTTCAAGAAAATCCTGATTTCAGTATTTAAATCCTACCCTGAAAACTCATTTCAACATCTAAGCATATTTTGGGGTTGAGCTTAAAAGCAAAAGTGTAGAGCTTGTCAAGTTACACAAAGTTTGTTTTTGGAGTTTTCAAAGTTGTTATGAAAAATTTGAAGTAATTTGAAAAGGCAAAATGTACTTAAAGTGTCCCCTTTTGAATTCAAATTTGCATTTCAAAATATAGATCGAATTAGGGGGTAGTTATAAAAGCAAAGTTGTAGAACTTTGAATTTTGAGCAACTTTTATTTTTAGAGATTTTTGAGTTGTTACACAAATTTGTGAGTAATTTGGCTTTGAAAATGAATGGCAATTCTGTAATTAAAGTGAATAGTGCTCGCCGCTTAAGCTACATGGCCGGTGACCTTCTTCGGCGTTCTTGGCGCGTCGTGGCCGTCTGTGGCGTCGCGCTGGCGCAGGAAAAGGCTCCGTCGTGGCTTCCTCTGGCTTCCTGGCCGTCCTTTAAAAGCCGAGACGCTGTCGTCGTCGTTCTTTTCTCCCCCTCTGTTTTCACCGCCGTCGCCGTTGCCATAGCTCCGTTGAGTTTTTGCCGTCGTCGTAGCGCCTTCCAATCCTCCGTAACGCTTGCCACAGCTTCGCTGGTTCCTTGCGCACTCAGCAGAACCATCCTTGACGCTTGCCTCCACTGAGAACCCGTTGTCCACGCCTTTCTTCCTCGCGGTCGGCAACCTCACCGTCGCGGGCGTGTCATCGTGGCTAGAGCTCTCCGGTGAGCTTTTGCTTCTGCTCAGCGCAGCTCCAGCTCCGCCTTGTTCTCGTAATGCTCTATGACCGGTTGATTGCTCGTTTTGTCCATCACAGTCACCGGAAAATCGCTGTCACCGTCGCTTGCGCCGCCGGGATCACTGTGAACGTCGATCGACGTATCCGTAGCTTCTCCGACCTCGTTCTTTGCTCCATCACGTTCGGGGTGAGCTACTGATCCTTCCTATGCCGTTTATTTAACCGCTACCGGTCTCCTATCGCTGGCGTAGCGCAGCCGTACAGTCGTGTCCGCCATGGCCGGCGTGAAGCTTGAACCTTGCCGTAATTAGTCGAACTGGTGCCCCAAATCGTTGTGCCTTGTTGTGGTGATCACCGTGGTGCCTTTGTCTTCGCCGTTGGTCTCGTCGTCGACGAGTTATCGTCGGTCAGCGCGCGTGTCGCCGGAGTCAAAGCCGGAGGTTGAAGATGACATGTGGGGTCACCCTGCCAGTGACTCAGTGTTCAAAATGGAATTTTTCTATTTTCAGAAATGGATGAATAGTATGAGTTTTTGTTATTTTTATGTAGATTTATTTAGAGCTCCAAAAATTATGAAAATTTTTGTGTGACTTCTATGTGATGTATATTATTTAGGAAAAATATGAAATATTGTTTTTCAGTACTTTTTGAATGTGATAAAAATTGCTCAATTAATTAATAAATGAGTTTCCATGATTTTTTTCTAGGCTTATTTATTTATCCAAAAATTATGAAAATTGTTTTGCCACTTAGTTATCATGTGATGAACATTTACAAAAATTTTGAGATCAATTGGAACAAGTTGATTTATTTCATAATTATTAATTAAATAATTAATTCATAAAAGCAAATAGTAACTTTTAATGATTTAGGTTTTGATTGAATTTTTTATTGAGTGATGTCCTTGGGTCATTAGTTGATAATGATCTTTGGCAAGTGAGGTTAGTATTACAGAAAGGTTTAGTTAGTTTGACTTGTAACTATACCGCGAAGGAAAGTTGTATTAAAGTTGTTAATTTTACATCCATCATCAAGCATCATGTTTCGTATTCCGCATCATGTTAAACATGACATTGTTACTACGTGTAGTGAACGAAGGTGAACACGTGATAGTTAATCAAGTTGTGGAGGAGGTTAATCCGTCTGTTGAGGTCGGATCTGATACTTGTGGAACATCGTAGGAACCTAACTTTTCCATCAACGAAGGCAAGCCCCGGATGCATTTAAACATATCTTGTGTTTTACAAATTGATTTCGCTTTTGCTTTTCTTTACTGCATTAAGTGATTAGGAGTTAAGTGAGAACCTAATTGATGCATTACCAATCTTGTTTTCTATATCTACCTTGTTACCAGTTTTAATTCATATGTGCCTAGTTTTGCTTAGCTATGCTTAGAACAATGAAAGTCGGGTGATTACCTATCATCTGTAAGTTTTAAATGGAACTTTGGTTACTTATGTTATCATGTGATATGAGCATGGGGAGTAAGAAATCTAGACCGGGCGGACTCGGTGTGTGTGAGCCACAAGACATGGAGGTCTTGTGAGCTGGTTCTCTCCGCCTGTGTCGATTAAGGCCTGTACCATTGTTGAACCGCATGAGGTGAGACTTTGTAGTACTAACCATATACTCCGGTAAGCCTTAACTTGGCTATTCTATTACGAGAATGGCTACTCGCGCACTGGGAGTGGAGAGATGGCGGGAATAGCGTGTATCCACGTGGCAATGGGCTGGATTGATGGAGTACTGTATTCTCAAGTGGCACGAACCCATTCTTGTTTAGAGGATCCGTGGGTAGGTTGATATATGTAGGTCGGGGACCTGCGTATGTCGTGTGGTCTGGAATTCCCAGTTGGGTTTTTAATCAGTTTGAATCGTCGTTGCTCCTCGATTGTGGAGACTCATTTCTCTGTTCATCATCGTAGATAATAACTGAAACTTGAGGTGGTTTGAGAAAGTGTTGTGTACAAAGTTTCATGATCTCAATACGAATCGTGTCGGCTTTGTATATGATTTTATGAAGTTTTACATGTCGAAATAAAGAATTTTGTTAAAGAGCTTTTACGCAAAAGAACTTTGGTTATTGTTAAAGCCATACCTTGAATCCCTGAGCCTGCATTCCTGAGTTTATCAGTTCTTATTTCGGTTAAGTCTTGTTGAGTACTTTTGTACTTAGGGTTCGTTGACCCTTGTTGCAGGTGAGCCTCATGAGCAGATCTGTTTTGGATCATGTTGCATGACTATTGTTTGATCTGACGATGAGAAGTAAATATGTGGCCCTTGGGCAGGGCAGTTTTATTGTGTGTTTTGTATTATATTATAATGCCACTCCACTATTTTGCTTTGTAATAATCATCGAACTTAGTTGTGAGGTTTGAAACTACTGTTTTATAAACTAAGTTATTGTAAGTCTTCCGCTATTTTACTCTGATATAGATATTTGAATAAATGTTGTAATACTACAATGACTCTATAATGGGATCCTGCTCGGAAATCGTGGATGATTTGGGGTTTCCCGAGGACACCTAACAGTCTTCTTAAGTTACATGGAACATGTGCATGGATGTCAAAGGTCGTGGACAGTGACAAGTGCATGTGGGCCCTATAATTTAGGATGTTCTGCCACATAATGGTATCAGAGCGCGGTCGTTACAAAGTCTTTGTCGTATTGGTTTACAAAAACTTCAAAACGATTTGAGATGACTAAATTTAACTTGTTAATTTGGTCCAAATTACTTCTGACTTATCTTATTTCTTTCTCACCATTCCTTATTTGATTAAAAAGGTTTTGTGTGGTGGAGTAGTAATCTTACTATGTCCTATATAAAAACAAATGTTGTTTATGTGCATTATAAGCTTTGATGATTTTGTTTGTAAGAACGATTCATGCATCATGATTAATTCACTCGTTACTTCTTTCACCTCTGAGTCTAGAGTTGAGTAGTGAGTCTGGTTTGAGTAATATAATCCATCCTAGCTGCTCTTTAGACTTTGATCAAATGGTCTTACTTAGATTAAATTGGCTTCCTACAGTATGGCTCGTACCAAGATGATGCCCCGTAAGTCCACTGGACCCAAAGGAGTTCCTCGTCACCAACTTACCCCTAGAAATGACGGTGCTAGCAGTAGCAGCTCTAGGCCTGATCTCCAGGTAGAGATACAGAGGATTTCTGCGGAGTTGGCACAAGCTACTAGAGATAGGGTTGTGGATGCTATCCAGGTAGGAGAACTATAGGATCAATTGAGGCATCTCACCACCGCGCATAGGAACTGTGAACGTATGTTAGTTCGTATGGTGGAAGGAAGAAATGAAGCTTGGCATAGAGAAAATGTAGCTAGAGCTAGAACTCATGAGCTAGAATTCTATGTAGAAGATTTAGAAGAACATAATACTTATCTGCATGAGGAAGTTCATAGGCTAAGCAATCTCTTAGATCCAAATCATGAACCCCAAGCTGATGCAATGGACCCAGGTGTTATCCTTGCTGATGATGGCGAATCGGAAGAGGAAGAAGAAGAAGATCCTGAAGAATTAGTAATGATCGATGAAAGTGATAATGAAGGCGGTAATATTTCCGAAATGGATACCGAGCCTGAAGTTTGAAGTAATCGAGGAAAGGAGTAGAGTTGTATAATAGTTAGTTCTAGTTAAGTTAAGTAGTCTTGTTTAGGTACATGCGGGTTTGTATTTATATTAGTAAACTCTATGTAATGTGTCTGGAGTAAGCTTTTGTGTAATTCAATAAAGACTTATGAGTAAAGTTTGGTTTGTTATGAGCAGATGCGTCGTACGTGGGGTTCGTATATTCCTGGTACTTCATAAGATGAGAACGGTATTCCAGATTCGCCACCAGTTCCAACAAATCTGGCTGATGCTATAGCCGCACTTGTCAATGTGACGGTTGAAAATTCTCGTTTGCTTCATGAGATAGCTCAAAGTAATTAGAATCAGATGCATGGAAACCGTGGTCGCCATCATAACAGGCAGAAGGCTACATATGTTGATTTTATAGACACAAGGCCACCGGTGTTCACCAAGGCAGATGAACCATTGGAGGCTGACGATTGGCTTCGAACCATGGAGCAGAAATTTGATCTCATTCCATGCATGAAGTTTCAGAAACTAGTCTTTGCTGCCCAGCAACTTAGAGGTGCAGCCGGTGCTTGGTATGCGAATCTTATGGCCATGCAGCCTGCAGGTGTTCTGTTAACTTGGACAGAGTTTCGTACTGCTTTCAGAGCCCATTATATCCCGGAGGGAGTTATGGCTATGAAGCTGGATGAATTCCTTGCTTTGAAGCAAGGGGATCAGATGGTTATGCAGTATATGGGAAGATTCAATCATCTATCGCAGTATGCATCTGAACATGTCAACATAGATGTCAAGAAAAAGAAATGGTTCATGAGAGGTCTGAATACCAAATTGCAGACTATGATGACAACTTGTACCAATGTCACTTATCATGAGGCAGTGAATATTGCAATTGCTTCAGAGGGAAAGTATCGGCAGCATAAGGAGCTCAAGAAGAAAAAGAGTATGCTGTCTGGACCTTTTAGGGGAAATCAGAAGAGGCAGAGGGTGATTTATCATCCAGTAAATCATAATCGTCCTCCTTATCGTCCGCCGTAGTTTTAAGCCGGTCAGCAATCAAATGTCCGCCCTGCTACAACTTATCAGAATCCACAACCAACAAATGCTCCTGGTGGTAATGCTCTAACGTCCCAGGGTCACAATTATCCATGTTATAATTGTGGAAGGACCAGTCATTTCTCAAGGGAATGTCCGTATCCAAGGCAGTCTAATCCAAATTATCAGAAGGCCCCTGTAAATCAACAACAGGGTCAGGCATACAACAAGAATAATAATCAAAATGCTCAGAAAGGCAAAGATAAAAGGAAGATAGGATAGGTGTTTTATATTCAAGCTGGGGAAATTCTGGAAGGGGAGCTAGTGATGATGGGTATGTTTCCTGTCGCCAATTATCCTACAGTTATACTTTTTGATTCGGGTGCATCTTATTCATTCATCAATAGAACATTTGTGGTAAAGCATAAAATTTTAATTGGGGCAACAAAGGAAAGTTTCTTTATACAGTCGCCTGGGGGACGTCTGTGTACTAAGGAAATGGTATACCAGGTACCCATAAACCTGGGTGGGCATATTTTTCCTACTACCCTGATTATCCTTAAGGATCAGGATATAGATGTAATCTTGGGAATGAATTAGATGTATCAGCATAAGGCTGTTATAGATGCTTTGAATAGAACAATAAGGGTGAGTTTGCCTAATAGTAATTCTCAACTTCTCATCCAACTTCCAACCTTAAGAAGATCAGTGGGCAAAGTTTGTGCAACTGTCGTCAAAGAGATTAGAGATATCCTGGTAGTGTGTGAATTTCCTGAAGATTTACCCAGTCTACCACCTGATAGGGATGTCCAGTTTAACATAGAATTACAACCTGGAACAGCTTCGATTTCTCGAAGAGCTTATAGGATGCCACCTAAGGAATTTGCCGAATTGAAGACTCAGTTGCAAGAATTGATTGAGAAGGGGTTTATCCAACCTAGTTCATCACCTTGGGGATGTCCGGCAATTTTTGTGAAAAAGAAAGATGAGACCCTGAGGTTATGTGTTGACTATCGTCCGTTGAATGAAGTAACCATCAAGAATAAGTATCCCTTACCTCGGATAGATTTGCTTTTTGATCAACTGGCTGGTGGCAAAGTTTTCTCCAAGATAGATTTGAGGTCAGGATATCACCAAATCAAGATAAAGCCTAAAGATATTCCCAAAACGACATTTACCACAAGATATGGATTATATGAATACTTGGTAATGTCTTTTGGTTTGACAAATGCTCTAGCTCATTTCATGTATCTGATAAATTCAATATTCATGCCTGAGCTAGACAAGTTTGTAGTGGTGTTTATTGATGACATTCTAGTATATTCCAAGAATAAGGAAGAACATGCCGAACATCTCAAAATTGTTCTGACCCGTTTG
This sequence comes from Miscanthus floridulus, assembly GCF_019320115.1. Taxonomy (NCBI): domain Eukaryota; kingdom Viridiplantae; phylum Streptophyta; class Magnoliopsida; order Poales; family Poaceae; genus Miscanthus; species Miscanthus floridulus. The sequence goes on along the minus strand of NW_027096751.1, from coordinate 5,070 downwards.
AGAGAACATCAACTATATGCCAAGTTCAGCAAGTGTGATTTTTGGCTTAAGGAAGTACAATTTCTTGGACATATCTTGTCAGCTGAAGGCGTTGCAGTTGATCCAAGCAAAGTGAAGGATGTGCTTGATTGGAAACCGCCAACCACAGTTCATCAAGTTCAGAGTTTTCTGGGATTGACGGGGTATTACCATCGGTTTATTCTAGATTTCTCTAAAGTATCAAAGTCCATAACTGAGTTGTTGAAGAACCAAGTCAAGTTTGTCTGGTCATCTGATTGTGAAGAGGCTTTCTAGACTTTGAAGAGACTGTTGACCACTACACCAATATTAGCCCAACCTGATATCGAGAAGCCATTTGATGTTTATTGTGATGCTTCGGGTATTAGTATTAGATATGTGTTGATACAAGAAGGCAAAGTCATTGCTTATGCATCCAGGCAACTTAAGCAACATGAAGAACACTATCCGACTCATGATCTGGAGTTAGCAGCTGTGGTCCATGCTCTGAAGATTTGGCAGCATTACCTGCTTGGTAATACGTGCCATATTTATACCAACCACAGGAGTTTAAAGTATATCTTTACTCAGTCAGAGTTGAACATGTGACAAAGAAGATGGTTAGAACTGATAAAAGATTATGACTTGGAAGTACATTATCACCCTGGTAAAGCAAATGTGGTTGCAGATGCCCTCAATCGCAAAAGTTATTGCAATTGTCTAGCAGTGAGAACAATGGGTTTGACTTTATGTCAAGAGATGGAGAAGTTGAATATAGAGGTAATTCAACAAGGTAGCTTGACCAACATAATTGTTGAAGCCACTATTCGAGATTAAGTTATTGTTGCTCAGAAAGAAAACAAGGGCATAGCCCATATCAAAGAAAGGGTCAGGAATGGAAAAGCAGAATGCTTCAGCATAGATGATGAAGGTGTGTTATGGTTCAAGGATCGCCTGGTGGTACCAAAGGTTCCTGAGTTGCGGCAGTCAATTCTAGAAGAGGCATATGCTACTAGGTTATCTATCCATCTGGGAAGTAACAAGATGTACCATGACTTGAAACAAAGATTTATGTGGACCAAAATGAAGATAGAGATTGCTAGATATATAGCAAAGTGTGATACTTATCAAAAGATGAAAGCTATACATTTGAGGTCTGCTGGAGAGTTACAACCATTACCTATTCTAGCTTGGAAGTGGGAGGACAGTAGTATGGACTTTATTATGGGTCTACCCAAGACATCAAAGGGCTTTGACTTAATATGGGTTATTGTAGATCGACTAACCAAGTCAGCACATTTTCTTCCCGTCCGGAATACATATTCCACTATCCAATATGCCAGGATATATTTAGCAAGAATCATGAGCCTCCATGGAGTACTAAAGACCATTGTGTCAGATAGGGGTACACAGTTTGTCTTCAGCTTTTGGAAATAGTTGCATTCTTCATTGGGTACCAAACTACTGTATAGTATAGCTTATCATCCGCAGACTGATGGACAGACTAAAAGAGTCAATCAAGTACTTGAAGATATGTTAAGGTGTTGTGTCCTTAACTATTCTAATAAGTGGGACGAATGCTTACCTTTGATCGAGTTCTCATACAACAATAGTTATCAAGAAAGCATTAGAATGGCTCTATTTGAAGCACTCTATGGTCGTAGATGCAGAACATCGCTGAGTTGGTATGAGCCTGGAGAAAGAAGGTTCTTTGGGGTTGACCTTGTGAAAGAAACAAAAGACAAAGGTTAGGCAAATACAAAGTAATTTGAAGATAGCTCAGTCCCGACAAAAGAGTTATGCGGATAAATGACGTAGACCATTAACATTTAACAAGGGGGATTTTGTATATCTGAAAGTATCACCAATGAAGAGAGTTACCCGTTTTGGTGTTAAAGGCAAGTTGGCACCTCGATATATTGGACCATTTCAAATTTTGGAGAGGTATGGAAAAGTGGCATATCGCTTAAAATTACCAGAACATTTATCAACTGTACATGATGTGTTCCATGTTTCTCAATTGAAGAAGTGTCTCCAAGTGCCTGAGCAGAATGTTGAGGTTGAAGGAGTGGAACTTGAACCAGATTTGACTTATTCCGAATATCCTATCCGAGTTTTGGATCAGAAAGATCGTGTTACTCGAAGGAGAACAATCAAGTTCTACAAGATACAATGGAATCAACATTCAGAAGAAGAAGCTACTTGGGAATCAGAAGATTACTTGTTAGAAAATTTTTCAGAGTTTCTTGCGTCGATATAGCATAATGTTAGTTTGCTTTGTTGTGGCGAACCCTATTTGTAAAGGAACCTTAGCTGTTTTATGAACAAGTTGTGAATGTTTTTGGATTGACCCATTTCCTTTTCCATTACTTACCCTATGACTTTGAATCTCAGGACGAGATTTCTTTTAGGGAGAAGGATTGTAACACCCTGGGTGTTTAAATACTAAAAACAGGACATGTCATCATATGCATTGCAAGGCATTTGGTCATATTGCAAACTTTGATATGCATTCACTAGAACAAGTTTACATTTATGTTATGAGTGTTGCCTTGTAAGGTTTGAATTGAGTTTAAAATTTGGTTTGGATTTGAATTTTCAAGAAAACCCTGATTTTCAGTATTTAAATCCTACCCTAAAAACTCATTTCAAAATCTAAGCATATTTTGGGGTTGAGCTTAAAAGCAAAAGTGTAGAGCTTGTCAAGTTACATAAAGTTTGTTTTTGGAGTTTTCAAAGTTGTTATGAAAAATTTGAAGTAATTTGAAAAGGCGAAATGTACTTAAAGTGTCCCCTTTTGAATTCAAATTTGCATTTCAAAATGTAGATCAAATTAGGGGGTGGTTATAAAAGCAAAGTTGTAGAACTTTGAATTTTGAGCAACTTATATTTTTGGAGATTTTTGAGTTGTTACACAAATTTGGGAGTAATTTGGCTTTGAAAACGAATGGCAATTCTGTAATTAAAGGGAACAGTGCTCACCGCTTAAGCTACATGGCCGGCGACCTTCTTCGGCATTCCTGGCGCGTCGTGGCCGTCTGTGGCGTCGCACTGGTGCGGGAAAAGGCTTCGTCGTGGCTTCCTCTGGCTTCCTGGCCGTCCTTTAAAAGCCGAGACGCTGTCGTCATCGTTCTTTTCTCCCCCTCTGTTTTCACCGCCGCCGCCGTTGCCATAGCTCCGTTGAGCTTTTGCTGTCGCCGTAGCGCCTTCCAATCCTTGGCAACACTTGCCACAGCTCCGCTGGTTCCTTGCACACTCAGCCGAACCATCCTTGACGCTTGCCTCCACTGAGAACCCGTTGTCCACGCCTTTCTTCCTCGCGGTCGGCAACCTCACCGTCGTGGGCGTGTCATCGTGGCCAGAGCTCTCCGGTGAGCTTTTGCTTCTGCTCATCGCAGCTCCAGCTCCGCCTTGTTCTTGTAATGCTCTATGACCGGTTGATTGCTCGTTTTGTCCATCACAGTCACCAGAAAATCGCTGTCACCGTCGCTTGCGCCGCCGGGATCACTGTGAACGTCGACCGACGTATCCGTAGCTTCTCTGACCTCGTTCTTTGCTCCATCACGTTCGGGGTGAGCTACTGATCCTTCCTGTGCCGTTTATTTAACCGTTACCGGTCTCCTATCGCCGGCATAGCTCAGCCATGCAGTCGTGGCCGCCATGGCCGGCGTGAAGCTTGAACCTTGCCGTAATTAGTCGAACTGGTGCCCCAAATCGTTGTGCCTTGTTGTGGTGATCACCGTGGTGCCTTTGTCTTCGCCGTTGGTCTCGCCGTCGGCGAGTTATCATCGGTCACTGCGCGTGTCGCCGGAGTCAAAGCCGGAGGTTGAAGATGACATGTGGGGTCACCCTGCCAGTGACTCAGCGTTCAAAATGGAATTTTTCTATTTTCAGAAATGGATGAATAGTATGAGTTTTTGTTATTTTTATGTAGATTTATTTAGAGCTCCAAAAATTATGAAAATTTTTGTGTGACTTCTATGTGATGTATATTATTTAGGAAAAATATGAAATATTGTTTTTCAGTACTTTTTAAATGTGATAAAAATTGCTCAATTAATTAATAAATGAGTTTCCATGATTTTTTTCTAGGCTTATTTATTTATCCAAAAATTATAAAAATTGTTTTGCCACTTAGTTATCATGTGATGAATATTTACAAAAATTTTGAGATCAATTGGAACAAGTTGATTTATTTCATAATTCTTAATTAAATAATTAATTCATAAAAGCAAATAATAACTTTTAATGATTTAGGTTTTGATTGAATTTTTGATTGAGTGATGTCCTTGGGTCATTAGTTGGTAATGATCTTTGGCAAGTGAGGTTAGTATTACGGAAAGGTTTAGTTAGTTTGACTTGTAACTATACCGCGAAGGAAAGTTGTATTCAAGTTGTTAATTTTACATCCATCATCAAGCATCATGTTTCGTATTCCGCATCATGTTAAACATGGCATTATTACTACATGTAGTGAACGAAGGTGAACACGTGGTAGTTAATCAAGTTGTGGAGGAGGTTAATCCATCTGTTGAGGTCGGATCTGATACTTGTGGAATGTCGCAGGAACCTAACTTTTCCGTCAATGAAGGCAAGCCCCGGATGCATTTAAACCTATCTTGTGTTTTACAAATTGAGTTCGCTTTTGCTTTTCTTTACTGCATTAAGTGATTAGGAGTTAAGTGAGAACCTAATTGATGCATTACCAATCTTGTTTTCCATATCTACCTTGTTACCAGTTTTAATTCATATATGCCTAGTTTTGCTTAGCTATGCTTAGAACGATGAAAGTCGGGTGATTATCTGTCATCTGCAAGTTTTAAATAGAACTTTGGTTACTTATGTTATCATGTGATATGAGCATGGGGAGTAAGAAATCTAGACCGGACGGACTCGGTGTGTGTGAGCCACAAGACATGGAGGTCTTGTGAGCGGGTTCTCTCTGCCTGTGTCGATTAAGGCCCGTACCGTTGTTGAACTGCATGAGGTGAGACTTTGTAGTACTAACCACATATTCCGGTAAGCCTTAACTTGGCTATTCTATTACGAGAATGGCTACTCGCGCACTGGGAG
>NW_027096750.1:0-40000 GCF_019320115.1 Miscanthus floridulus | reverse complement strand
TTCAATGCCCTAAAAGGGTCGGTTAGAACAGTTGGCAAGAGAAGTCATCGAGTAATCTCTTTGAAAAGGGAATGAAAGATTACCTCACTATCAGAAGCAAACCCCCCATCCAGGGCTATGCATAGAGGGTGGACCGACCTACAGAAGAGATGGGAGCACCATTTGTGCCACCAAGAGTCAAAGAGATTGGAAGAAAAGCTAGCCCTAACCTAGTCATGCAAGTAAAGGGAAGGAAGGTCTAATCCTAATTGAAAGACTCTAGAAGCTTTGAACACCTCACTGATATCTTCTCTCGGCTTCAGTATGTTCTTGAAAAACAGGCGAGGGGGGAATTGATCGAGACCAAACTGACGGGCCACAAACGAAGGGTTGTAAAATTCATAGGTTGGAGGGTTGCCTGGGATGGAGGAGCCTTTAACCATTTTGCCACGACTATGATGAAATTCGGCTGGAAGAACACAAGGCTTGATAAAGGAATTGAAGATCGCAACCGCTCTCTCATCTGAATAGCTAGATTCAAATTAGAATTTGAATGGGAAAGTCAGTTCATCATCCTCATTATAAGGTAGCCAAGTCAGGACAACTGCATCAAACCCCCTGTAGAACTTTTCGAAGAGATGGCCAACATCAAAGTCAATTATTATGGCCGATGTAGCCTCACCATAGCTCGTACACTGACGAGTTCTTCCTTCTTCGCCTCTATATTCCTAATCAAAGTTAGAGGAAGGGAAGCTCAAGTCTCTGAGATCAGGCCTTACAATCTTATGCATATACAAATTGAGCCACAGTTTTATCAGTCACCAAGGACCGCTGATAGTCTGAATTGGTTCATTCTTCAGTAATTGGACAGCCACTTGGTACATCAGATGATAAGCAGCTCCTAGCAGATATTTTCCAAGAGGAATATCCTTGCCTAATGCTAGGTGCTCCGCCATGAGTTTGTGATTATAGGTTGGACCACAAGATGATCCACATAAAATAAATCTCTCTAGCACATATTCAGGAAGGCCATGTATTCCCTTTTGCTAACAATTGATCCATCTCCAACGTGGTTCAAAATATAACTGGCCCATCCTGTATAGTCTACTATTTTGGCTAATCTCTTAGAGCCAGCACTCAGGTACTCATAAGGCTGCACTAATCTGGTGACTCTAAGGCCGGTCAACATGTAAACATCAGCCAGGGTGATGGTCATTAGACCGTGACAAAAAATAAAAGCATTCAGAGCGTTGGACCAGAAATAAGAAGCAGAGATCAAAAGTGAATCATTCCTCTCCATGTCGGACAACGAGAGTGTCAAACATTGATTCAGATCATAAAGCTCTCAATCTCCACCCCTTTTCTCGGATATCCTACTAAACCAATTTCTCCATCCCTTAGGCGCTTTGGGCCAGTTTCTAAAGGGAGTTTTATTCCAGGAGGATGAATCCACTACAGACTGTTTAAAGGGGATCTGGTTGGTTTCTTGATGAATAAAATCGGATGGATCAAGATCACCCATAGGCCCGAGAAAATAGACATTAGGGACGACAGCTGATGGAATCAAGATTTCATTCCTCATTTCCTAGCAATCGGATGAAATAAGTTCAGAAAGAGAAGAAATACGGGGTAGCAGCCAGTACTTGGACAATGGAAATTTGGAAGCATACCTTAGGGACGTGGTCGCTGGTTGCCATCACAGCTAGAACAGGTTCGGATCTAATGGAGATAGCTTGAATGATGGCTTGATGAAACAGCGGATTGGCTAGGGTTTGAGGCCTTGGCGATGACGGCGTCAGTGGTTAAGGTTGGCTTGAGAAGGAAGGAGAGAGTAAACAGGCCGAATGAGTCCAAAGAGATACTATTGGGACATTATGTAAGATTCGGCCTGGGAAGTCAGGACTCACGCGTATATCTCGGGGCAAATCGGTTGCGGCATGGTAAACAAATAAATAGGAATTTTGGAATAAAATCACTATTATCCCAAAATTGGGGGGCATGTGTTTACACCAAAATTTGGGAGAAGAACGCGGGAACTCTCTGGCTTCCAAAATTGTGCCAATCAAGGAATCGATTGCGGAAGGATCGCATCAACCGATTTAGATACGAATCTGGAATTGGATCTCTTGGGATGACATCGGCAGATAGCGATGATGAGCTATGGTTGGCGACAGAAAACTACATATCGGACTCTACAAAAGAGGGAAGGGTTAGGGTCCAAGTTATCTTAAATTAGGAATGTCTTCTTTTATGCCGAAAAATTGTAACGAATTGTGCTCGAGTACGATTCGTGTTTAGACTCCGGGTATAAATACCAAACCCTGGTTATTACTTTTTCAGCTCCGGCCACCCCTTAGGAGTAGGAGTAGAGTAGATCTCGGTGAGTTCTTCAGCAAGTACGGCAACATTGATCCGGCCGACCTCCACTGCTTGTTGTAAGTACCGTCATGACTTATACCTCTGTTCGTATGGCTGCATCGATCCGGTCGACCTCCAGTGTGATTCTGGTATAAGTTAGTTATCGATTTTTGCCTAGTTCAAGTATGGTTGCATCGATCCGGTTGACCCCCACTGCATGAACTAGATCAAGGTCAAGTTATCGGCTCTACCTTAGAATGATAGTCTTTGGTAGATTCATTAAGTTACCGATATTGCTTATTGCTTTCATTATTTATCTAAATTACAACAATATCACTTTGCCCGATTGGGATTGACTAGATGAGCCTTATATCCTGTTTGGTCCATCATTTGTTAATCTAGAACTGATCTAATCTATACATTAAATGATGAGTTATGTTTTATCGGCTGTTTTATATCAATCTTGATTGTGCATAGCGTGTGGTTAAAGCTTGTTGCGTCTTGAGTAGATTTATTGGCTAGCGAAAACCGTTCCATGGCCCGTTATCATAGCCTATGTGATTCTGCCTCACACCCCACTGTTAGCACCGTGGAGTGGGGATCGTTATTCGGTAGGTCTATTCCGGATAGGGCATGATTTTAACTGTGCGCTATGCCTGAATTGGCTGTTTTAGCCGATATCGAGTGCTTTCACGAGCAGTTCGCTTCACGAGACCATTGAAGTAAAGATAGGTTGAAAGATGTGTTAGCCCTATGATCTTATTATTATATTACGGCCTGCATGATTCTGCCTCATGCCCCACTGATATTAGTAATGAGTTAGGGTCATTGAGTCTATTGTTATTTCTACGGCCTGCATGATTCTGCCTCATGCCCCACTGGTCATAGAGATAGATGAGATCTAACATGTTTATTAGATTTATCTTTATTAAACCATTAAATGGTGTTGAATTGTTTCTTTATATAAAAGGGGTTCGGTTGCTTGTAATCATTGGCTTAGCATAAACCAATCATTGTTGACATCTTATTACCATTGATTAATATCTACTCAAATAACAACATTTATCTTGAATGATAACCGATTCTTCTTATACAAATCAATGAGCTTTAATCGATTTATTCTCATGAATATGTTGGAATCGACTGTTTAGTCGATCTCCTTTCATATCGGCTCTTAGAGCCGCACATTCGGGACTGTCTGGCAACACCGACAAGTTCCACCCTTAATTACTGATAAGCTTTCTCTCCTTGTCAATTATAGGGTCAAATTGACTGGCACGTCTCGGGAGGAGTGTGTAGGATCGACCATCCCTGCGCTAAAGCTACGCGGATCTATAGCTCCATCGAGCAGACCCTTCCGGCTTGCTGCGTGTGTCCTCGGCACGGGACAAAAATTCTATGTCGACAATCCTCCCTGTCAACAATATACTTAATCGCATCATAGTCATCTAGAATCTCTCTCGCAAAACACTTTTTGGCTGCTTTTATGCTGAACTGCACCGTGGCAAAAAATCTTGGTGTGAACGATTTCGCAGCCTCTTTCTCAATAATTGAAGCATATGGTTCTAAGCATGGCAAAGAATTTGATGCTTCAAAGTCTAGATTTGCTTCATTATTGCGCAGCCACGAAAGGCAGTGGTCAAAGTGCTCAACTAGCTCGAACAATGTCATTTTATGATCTAGATTTACCTGAAGCCTAGAGTTTACGCTCTCACTCCACTGGTTGCTCCTCAGTCCTAAATAACACTTATCAGCATGGTACGCAGCACACCAGATTTCCCTCCTCTCATACATCTGATACAACCATGACTCCTTATTTGTAACGTTATGCTTATCCAAGAATTCCAGCCATTTCCTCGCAATCTCTTCTATGGAGCAACAATCATAAAGGAAATACATGAAATCAGCCTTCACACCATCATCGTGAAGATTACGCACAATGTTCTGCTCAATATGCCATATGCATAGCCTGTGCGATGAATTCGGCCACACCAGCCCGACCGCTCTCTGCATAGCAAGGTCTCCAATAGTGATCACAGAAATTGGATGCTTCTGAACCATGGCATCAGAGAATGTGCTAAGAATCCACACATATGACTCAATTGTCTCCTGGGAAATAATTCCACATGCAAAAAGAACTGTGCTGCCATGGTGATTCACCCCAACAAAAGGAACAAGGGGTAGGTTGTACCGATTCGTTTTGTATGTGCTATCAAATACGATGACATCACCAAATGCTGCATAATCAAGCCGACATTGACTATCACACCAGAGCAGTCCCTTGAGGTGCCCTTTCCCATCAGTCTTGTAGTCGAAGAAGAAATAAGGATCCCTATGTCTGCACTCTATCAGGTGACTGATGACTGTTTGAGCATCACCAGCAGCAATTGTCTCCACCTTATTGCGATGGCAGAAATTATACAAGTCCCATGTTGTAAATCCAACCTTATCATATCCACCGTAATGCATTTCCATAATATCCATTATCTGATGTTTGCGGATCCTAGAAATCTGCATCGCCACAATATCAGCTTTTTGCTCATCGTTGATTCTTCTATGTGAACGTAGAAGACCAGCAAGGTCTCGTTTTGCCATTGGATGGTTGTTTTCATAGATGAAATCCTTCACATACCACTGCCCTATGTTCTGATCCCATGCAATCACAAATTTAGCAGGGCATCCAACACGAGTAATATTCCGTGGCTTTCGCTTCTTAATCTCCCTCCTTAGCCCTTCTCTTCGTGGAAACCTTCACAACTGCAAACAAACTTCCTAAGGGTCCTCTCATTGTGGCCGTTGCCCCACTCACAATAGCTTTTCCTAACACTAAATCATTTCCCCTTAGCGTATTTATTATAAAATAGATATCCTTCTTTTCACTACCAAATATCTTCCTAACAATTTTATTGTACTCCAGCAAAGAATCAAGACTCGGCATTTCCTCCTGCATCAATCTAAAAAAACCGAGTACATTAGTATGCCATGACCAGATAGTTGCATCATCCTACAAGATATCTTATGCATAATAGGTTCTTTGCCTATAGGTTCTTTGTCTATCCTTTCTAGAGATAATGCAGCATTTTGTCTGTCCTATATGTCCACCTGCAGGGATTGTTGTCTGCTCTCTTTTTTTAAAAAAGAAATTGTCATATGCTCTCTAGGGTGCACAAATGCTTGCTGCACCCTGCATGTGGACGATGGTGCAAAAAAGGATTACACGAGAAAACCTTATCTCAATTTAAAGTAAATAGCAGCGAGAAGTTATGATATAGGTAACAGAGAAACCAAGCTTCACTAAAAGATGATGATACACAAGTTATCACCATCTAATCAGGATTCATTCAATGAACATTACCACTAAAATTGATTGTATTGCATGTCACTAACAGGGGAGCAATACTACGGCTCCAACTCACATTAAGAAGTACTGGGGAAAAAAAGGTCAACTACAAAGTGCTCAGGCTTTAAAGTTGTTGACAAATTTTGCACAATACTAGTTTTTCTCAAGATTGGATTATTGCTCCAAAGGAGGCAAGCCGACTCAAGTCAAGGTCAAGCATTAGGTTATTTTCTGAGCTAGGTTGTTAACCTTCCCGAGCAGTTTGGCATAAGGCACAAAAATCTTACATGCGAGCTACCAATATGAACCTTTCTCAAGTTAAGATGAATAGGGCGCGGCTACAATTTTTGTTACTTAGCAGATGGAACAACCAGAATCCTAATTGTCGTAACTCAACGTGAAATGAAGAACAGAACAAAGTGAACTGGCTCTGGGAATTTCTTCATAGCCCAACTGTCCATTTGAATCAGAACATAGGAATTAGGACAATTCTTGTTTGCAAGCAATTAATTAAACAGCTAATGAGATACTATAACTGTGCCTGCTATCTATTCACTGACTTGACTCTAATTTAGGATAATACGTGCGGAACAATGACACTAGCAACAACGCTAGCATTATGGTTTGATTGGCGCGATTGCTGCAGAACAAAATCGAAAATCACTAGTGCTGCAGCTTGCTGCACCAAAAGAAGCATCGCAAGCAACCGTAGGGTGGCATTGGGGTATAGACAGGATTAGGCCATCAGAGCGACTTACCCGCACGGTGTCATGGCGGTGCTCACGGGCGGCACTGCAGGGAGCGCGAGGGGCAAGAGGGAAGCGGCCTACAGAGGCGGAGGTGCCGCTCGCATCAGGTGGTGGCGCCAGGGAGGATGGAGGAGCGACGGCGCTAGGCACGGGCGAGGGTAGGCCGACAATGACGGTGCCACGCGAGGGCGAATGCAGGCCAGCGACGGCTAGGGCTAGCGCGAAGGATGGGCGCCTGTGTTGTGGGGAGGCAGATGTCGGGCAGGCCAGCGATGTTTCCCTTCGCGTGGGTGCGTGGGCGAGCTAGGAGGTGGGTCGGCGGGGGTGTTGAGTTGTCTTTGTGAAATGACCATAATGTCCTTGAACGAATAAAATCAATAAAAATAGCTATTTTGGGTAGGCAAGCGTCAGCAAGCGTTAGGAAGCATTTCTAACCATTGTAAAAGGGCTCTTACGATATATATATTTTTGCATCGGCTCATTAAAATAGGCATGAAGCATGGTTTTTTAAGAAAAAAGCATGCATGTATACAAATTCAAACAAATTTGCTTATACATCAGCGCATATGCTAACATACAACTTAAAAAGCCATAGTTTATATAAAAAATAATCCAAATTAAATTTCAACTTGACCATTGTGTTTCATATAATAAATCCTTCTAGTCATGATCCTACATAGATATATTCAGATAAAACTTCTTTGAAGAGCATTTTTTCTCATAAAGTTAGAACATTTCTGTCTTTTGTTAAGCAGGCAATTTTCTAAATTTAGGGCACAATGTTCCACATTCATAAGAACAAAGTTTTAGGTTCAAGAGAATAATATTCCATATTTAGGAGAATAAAATTCTAGGTTCAGGTGAATGGAGTTCCATAATCTTTGTATCCAGTATTAGAAAATGAGAACATCTCATGCACAATGGAATAATTAAATTGTACCTTTGAAGATCCCATGGATACTAAGCTAGGCAAACAAATTAAAATACACCATAGAACATCTCATGGATATTATGTAAACAATAGAAAATACATTGGGGAACATTTCATGTATACTACACAAATAACTCAAAATATACTATGGAATATCTCATGGGTACTATACAAACATTGAAAAAATAAATCACTTATGTAATATGCATGTTTTGGGGGGAAATCCAAAATACATAATGGACCATCTTAAAAACACTATGAGAACAATCCATGATATTGATATATCATGGAACATCTGATGAATACTATAATGATTATTTGGAATACACCTCATAAACAGTCATGTTATATTATAGATGAAATAGGTCAAGTGAATATCACCAAGTCATGGATACAAGAAAAATATACTATGAAATACAAAAAATACAGAATAAAGGAAAAAAATGAGTAACCAAAATTAAATAGAAAACAAAATATAAAGAAAAACAGAAAACACAAAGAAAAAGAGAAGCACGCCAACATCCCATGGACACTATGCGAACAACCTAAAATACACCATAGAACATTATCATAGGTAATATGAGAAATAAAAAAACACATTGCGAAACATCCCATGGATAATATATGAACAATCTAGAATACATCGTCGAACATCTTATAAAAAACACCATATGGATATTTTAAAATAATTCATAACACATTACGGGACATCTATAGATTAGTACAGGATCAATACACATACATCATAGAACACCTCACTAAATAGAGAAAAAAGAAAGATAATAAATATAAATTGAAAAAAAATTGACTATAGTAAAATAATTAAATAGGAAGAAAATAAAAAAATGAAAAGAACAAGAAAAAGTCCATGGAAACAAAAAAGAAAGATAAAGGAAAAAATGAAAAAACAAAACAAAACAAAAAAGCAATTCTCATAAATAAAAGGGTCTAAAACATACATCCGAGATGGGCTTTTGTGGCTGCGCATTGGCTAAGAGCCTGTTTTTTGTGACCGAATCGGGCTGTGAAGGGCTGGACCAAAACCAAGTCCTAGGTCAAGAACCACTTGTTGGGCCGAATTGTCGTTCATAGTAGAAAACAACTGGGGAATAAGGAGAGACGGGCAGGGTTGGCACGCTGATCGGAAGGGAACACTGGCGTTGCCTGTCCCTATTTCCCTAACCGAACGGCTTGCGGCCTTGCGGGCCAACTGCCCTGCCCCGCTGGGCCGCCAAAGAAGCCGAACGAGACGAGACCGAGCGAAGGCCACCGTCCCCGCGGAGCCAGAGGCCGACGCGCAGGCCATGGGGAGACTTGGAGATGGACTCCTTTTTTCTTTCTTTCTTTTTGATTTGAAGAAGAAAATTGGAGATGGACTATATCTGCTTCCCCGTTGCTGTTGCTGGTGCTCTACACTGCTGTGCGCAACCCAAACTGAAGGAAGCCACCGACGTCCATGTCCGTCCATCAATATTCAATCAATCAACCGAACCTGACGTTTGCAGCTACGGCTTGCTATACCGTGCGCGAGGGCCGCTGCCGAGGGCGACCACGAATCGAAACTGGTGAAGCAGCGGCGGGAGGCGGTGCAGGGGTCCTGTCTCGTGTGCAGTCTGCAGTGTGCACTCGTATGACACATACACAGGCCCCTACCAAGTGCACATGCAGACACCACTGGATCGGACCGGGTGTGATCTGCCACGCGCGATCGATACGATCCTCCCCTCCAGCTGTTCCATCTCTACTCTCGTGACTTCGTGAGAGAGATCTACACTACGCGCATGTGCACAATGCACAATAGTAGTAATAATGCATGGCGTAGCACTAATATATATGTCTAGCTACTAACGAAGTAATGATAGCGGGTCGTCACGAGTTATTTTATGCTGCCTGGCCTGTTGCGTCGAGACATCGCCATCTGATGATTGAGTAGTCGCCCTTTCGGTTGCGTTGCGTTGCTTGTGTGTGCATAGATTCCGAAGGACGACTATTTAGTAACCAAAGGGACGAGCAGCAGCAGGTAACTGCTTTTCAACAAAAGGAACTAATCAAGAAGAGAATAATGAGAGAGACCGATCGATCCGCTAGTTGAACCTGAACATACCCTGGTGAAAGCTCAACCGTACCAACCAGCTGAGCGACGACTCCTCACAGCCCGGTCTATGAGCATAAGGAATACTTTTAATTTCCCCATCAGCAGCATGCCCTACTATTATATGTGCACCGTGCACAACACGGCGCCATCGTTGGCTTATACGTACATGCAATTAATGCAACCTTACAAATCTCTTTGTGTGCCACTAAAACTGGAAGTGGAAGCATTTAGTATAAATCACGATCAGCATGAGCTGTTAGAGAACGGCGCCTAGCTAGCAGTACGAGCACAGACTTGCACTGTTTGCAGTACTTCACTGCATGCACCTCTCATATGCACTCCTCCACTCCAAATTATAAGATATTTTGGGATTTCTAGTAAATTTTGCTATGCTCCTAGATATGCACGTATGTCTATATACATAGTAAAATTAAGGAATATAATTTGAAATGGAGGGAGTACTCTCATATTTTTTTGTCTAGTAGCAGCCGCAAGTGATCTGACACAAGAGCACTGCTCGCCATCACTTCCACCTTGTTTTACTTGATAACCATAATTGTTTGGGCCTATGCCCTTCGGAGGATCGAGAGAATTCCTTCATTGCCATTCAAACATATGACAACTCCTTCATTGCCATCTAAAATTATAGACTTCCCTCATTGCCATCCCACTACTAGAGAAACGGGTTTTAGTCCCGGTTGGGAAGGCCTTTTAGTCCCGGTTTTCCCAACCGGGACTAAATTCCCAGGACTAAAGGTCCACACCTTTAGTCCCGGGTCTGGGTCTGGGAGCCGGGACTAAAGGTCACCCACGGAAGAAAAAAAATAAAGGAAATCCTCGAGGCCTCGCTTGCTCTACGTGAGATTCGAACCCAACACCTCTCTCCTCGCGCGTAGGTACATTACCAACTCAACTGCACACCACTTGTGACAGAGTCATGTGCGCTCTCCTTTTGAATAGACTCGTGGGAGACCTTTAGTCCCGGATAAAAGACCTTTAGTCCCGGTTGAAGACACCAACCGGGACTAAAAGGTCACCCTTTAGTCCCGGTTGGTGTTACCAACCGGGACTAAAAGTTGGTGAACTTTTACTCCGGGTTGGTGACACCAACCGGGACTAAAGATGACTTTTAGTCCCAGTTGGTATTACGAACCGGGACTAAAAGTCCTTTAGTCCCGAACGCAAAAAATATCGAGACTAAAGGTTAAAATCGAAGTGGGTGAAAGGTCTGTTTTCTAGTAATGTCCATTTAGAATTTTTGATCCACTCATTGCCATTACTGTTGTATGGACATGCCTTACTCCCTTGATTGTCATCCATATTCATGGCTAACCAACGACCTAACTATTAACGGCTCTCAAGATATCGTTTCATGTAGAGAGTGACGGCCCCCAATGAGGATGTCTTTGCAAGGGTTCTGAATTAAAAGGGCAAGCTAGGAGCTCCACCAAGAAGCCTAGCGAAGCCATTTGCGAAGTCCACACAAAATACTTTTGGAAGGCTTGAAGGGCGAGGACACGTTCTCGGAGCCGAATTAAGGGCCCAATAAAGACAATCTCGGGTAGTCCAAGGTCTTGGATTTTCATGTTACAGTGAAGGCCCGCCAACCTAGGAACTCAAATTCAACTTGGGTTCATGTAAGATTTATTTTGTAAAGACCAAAATTCCCCTACATACTAGGAATATGCTTAGGATCTAGCCCTATAGTAGGGGCATTTTGGTTCGCTGGTTGTAATCTAAACACTATAAATAGCGCCTCTCAGGAATAAAGAAGGGACAATATGCTATATTTGCAATAACATCTCCACTATTTCACCTTCGCGTTCCTCCTCACAAACCACTCGCCCAAGACTTCAATCAATGACAATAATAATAAAGAGAATTTATTAAGCCACCTCGCCCAGAGGATCAAATTATAAGAACTTGCGAACTGAGCCTCAGTTGGTTAGGCTCCTTGTGATGGAATCTGTCCATCTAGGTTTAAATCCACGACTCGACACTAATGCTCATAGGTTCAAATCCTAGGATCAAATTTATCTAGGATCTAATGATACTATTCTTTCAGTGGTAGTTAATGTGACCGTTGGCCGCGAGACACATATGATGACTTTGTCAATCTTGAGATCTACCAGTCCAACTTAGTCTATTGGAGGTTCTCATAGAGATTGAGTGTGCGTGAATTCATAGGAGTGAGTGTATGTCTGTATATATGTGAGCGACCACGTGTTTAGCAAAAAAAAAGAACTTATGGTACTTCATTCTTTTCTTATGCGGAGGTACCAATATTATTTGTACTAACAATCATTTCTACAAGGAAGTACCAAGATTTACATGGTGCTTCTCTTGACAAGAAAACTTTTATTTTTTTAGAACGTGCAGTGTGGGGGGAGGGAGGTTTTACTTGCACCTAGCTAGTTTCTTGGTGCATGGCATAGGCCATGTGATACATATATATGTTGAAATTTTAGTCATAATATAAGCACAGTTTCCACTAGTTGAACCTAGCATCGCTCCTAATTATAAACACACTACGATACAAAACAAAAGCTCTTCAACGACAAACTCTGACCACTAATAGTTCGTGATTTTTGATGGTTTAAGGCTCTTAATGAATGATCGAAACCTGGCATTCACAAGTTATTATGGTCTTATGGACTTGTACTAAAAGGATTTAAATCAGGAATATGCAAAAAAAAAGGAATATGTTGTAATAAGTCTCTTTTTCCTACCCATAAAAGAGATTGGTGGATGCAAAAATAGAGAAATGTTATTTGCACATACAACTATAGATATTAGTGTCAGATAGTGACAAACAAAGTCACACAGAATTTGTCACCAGATAATATAAGCACCTAAATTCTTTTTGGGTGGTAAAGTAATTAATAAGAAAACATGTACTGTACTGGAGAAAAAAGAAATAAACAATATACTGTGAAAAATGTAGAATATATTGTAAGAAAAATGGACCCTAGACCCATTTACTTTGGATTTTGGTGTTTGATGACCAACACAACCAAATTGGACTAATGAATTCGTAAGTAATTGTTTGGTAGTTCAATAGGGTGCCAGACGTGACTTAGACGAAGGCGATATGATGATACCACGATCAACACCATAAGTAAGACCCTAGAAGCACAATAGAAGACCCAAGATATCAAGTATAGTCCAAGCATGAAGATGGGAACCAAGCCAGACGCGGCACTTATAGGGACCGGACACGTTCGATCAGTTGCTCGGCAACAACAGGCGTCAGTAGCTGTGACCGGACGCTGAGCGAAGCAGTGATCGGACGCACCGATGACACTGTTCTTCGTCACGGCAATGTTTTCAGTGTGACTGGATGCAGCGGCACTGCACGACCGAACGCACAAAGTACAACGTCCGATCGAGTCCAGAGAGGTTCCAGAGCGGCGCCAGCGTGACCGGACGCGTCCGATCGAGTGAGACCGGACTCAGCCCAGAGTCCGATCAACGCGCGCTCTAACGGTCGGGACGACCGGACGTGTCCGATCAGGACGACAGCAGCGTCCGGTCAGTAGCAGAAAGCTGGGTTTCACCCCCAATGGCTACTTTCTCGGTGGGGCTTATAAATACACCCCAACTAGCTATTTGAGATGTGGAGAGCTGAGAAAACATACCAAGGTTAAGGGTGTTGATACACCATTTTAGTGATCTCCACTTGCATAGTGCTTAGTGATTCATTAGGTGATTAGCGTAGGTGCTTTGCGAAGTGCTTAGGTTGATTAGACCACCTCTTATGCGCTTGCTCTAGGGTTAGGCCTAGTGTTTAGTGAGGTTTGCACACCTCTTATCACTCGGTGCTTGCGCGCACCATTGTTGTACATCGGAGGGGTTTGTAGTCTTGTGAGATCACACCAACCGCGTTTGTGGTGTGGCCGCCACCGTGTACCGAAGGAAACAAGGCCCGTGGTGTTTTGACCGGAAGCTTGATAGTGAAGAAGGCGGGGAGCATCCGGGTGAGGCTTGCCGAAAGGCACGTCAGAGACCCACTTGCGCGTGGAGAAGGCCCGAGGCTATCCACGGAGTTACCCGATCGGGAGATTGGCCCTTGCGAAGGATTCCTTGCGAGGAGCTCCAACGAGGACTAGGAGGAAGCTTGCGTGCTTCTCGATACCTCGGTAAAAATACCGGAGTCATCGACTGGAGTTTGCATATCTCTACCTTACTCTTTAGCTTCTGCATTTACATTGCAATCTTGATGTGTGCTTTACTTTCCTAGCTTAGTGATAGGCTAGTTGATAGGTTTGGAACCTAGGATGCAACACACTAGCAAAACCGTAGTTGCACATTTAGATTGTTTATCCTTTTGTATTGGTTTTGTTAAGGTTAGAAAAAAATGCCATAGTTTAGAGTTAGAGTTTTAAGTTGCCTACTTTGGCTTCACCGCCGTTGAGCCAACACTATTTAGAGTGGTTGGGATAGATACCTCTAGGCCTCCGCACTTTGACGGCACTAACTTCCCCTACTACTAAAGCTAGAATGGCTTGTCACCTTGAGGTGGTAGATTTGGGTGTTTGGAGAGTCACTCATGACGGGATGAAACTCATTAAGAATCCTGATAAACCCACAAAGAGTGAAGAAAAAAATTCATTTCAATGCTAGAGCTAAAAATTGCTTGTTTGAATATTTTAGCATGGATGTGTTTAACCAAGTGTTCACTTTAAATACAACACATGAAATTTGGTTAAAACTCCAAGAGCTCCATGACGGTACAACTAATGTCCATGAGCAAAAACATTGTCTAGCTAAACAAAATTATAATTTATTTAAAATGAATAATGATGATCTTATTCGTGATATGTATTCTCGTTTGAATCTAATTATCAATGAGCTCTATTCAATAGGATTAACCAAGCTAGATGATGCAGACATCATGAGGAAGATCATCTCTATGCTACCACAAAAGAAATATGCGAGCATCATCACCATCCTTCACAACATGGAGGACTTGAGCACCATGACCCCGGCCATAGTCATTGGCAAGATAGTGGCATTTGAAATGTCATGGAAGATGGGTTAAGAAGAAGCCTCGTCATCAAGCAAAGGCAAAGCTCTCGCATGTAGTGAGAAAAAAAGATGAAGGGCAAGCAAGTTGAGACAAGCTCAAGCTCAAGCTCCTCAAGTGAAGATGAAGAAGAAGAAGAAGAAGATGATGATGATGATGATGATGATGATGATGATGATTCAAGTGATGATGATCAATCTTCCTCCTCCACCTTTGACCTTGATGAATAATCAATCAAACTTATCAACAAGGTGGAGAAGATGATCCAAAGGCTCAATGTCAAGGGTGTGCCCATCCAAATTCAAGATCTCATCTTCACCAATTAAAGAAATGAGCAAAGAAAGAAAGGATGCTATGGATGCGGAGAGTTAGGGCACTTTGTGGAAGGTTGTCCAAACAAGTCCACACCCAAGACAAAGAAGAAGGTGTGTAAGGACAAAGCCCTCACATCAATAAGGTCATGGGATGATTCTTCAAGTGAAGAAGAAGACCATCACAAAAGGCGAGGACACAAGCACTCATCATCAAGCTCTTCTCGTGTGTGCCTTATGGCATGAGGTAACGAAAGCTCATCCTCTAGCGAGAGTGATAGTGATGATGAAATGCCTTCTCTTAATGAACTTGTGCAAGAGAATCTTAAATATGCTAAGGCTTGCACTAGCAAAAAAAGAAGCTAAAAATATTGCAAGAAAAGCTAGATAGTTCACAAAAAACATATAAAACCTTGCTTGAACAATATGAGACATTTTCTAATCTCAATATTGAACTATCTACTAAAATTGAGCAACTTGAGGCTAGTGCAACAACAAATGCATGCACAATCAATGATGAGCAACTTGTAAAGAAAAATGAAAAATTAAAAGAAAAGTTAGCTAGCTCACAAGATGCTTATAAAAGTTTACTTGCTAAAATACAAACCATGTGCAAATATTGTGATGGGCTAACTAATAAAGTTGCTAATCTTAAAGCCATCGGTATAACCCCTATGGAGGCACCTAAAAACAAAGGTTCAATCATTGACATGCTTAAAAAGGATGCTTCTACTTCTTGTAATGATTTATGTTTAGACTCACCCTTGTGCAACCAAGTTTGTGTTGAGAAAGTTGTTTTAGAAACATGCACACAAGAGGTCGCAATGGAGAATGAGCTACTCAAGCAAGAAGTGGCTCGCCTCACCAAGGACTTGACTCAAGTGAAAGGCAAGACAGAGCAACCCCAAGTTCATCAAGATAACACCGTCAAGGGAGTGAAGAAGCTTGATGAAGGACAAACCATGGTTTGCTACGTATGCCACAAGGAAGGCCACAAGTCCTATGAGTGCAAGGTGAAGAATGGGAGAGGAGCAAAGAAGAAAGAGAAAAACAAAAATAAAACAAGCAAGCTCTCCAACCCCTACACCAACAAGGTGGACAAAAAGGCCCCCACACCTTATCTCTTGAAGAAGAAGAAAAATAACAAGGTGGTGGCCATCAAGGTGAACAAGCAAGCCAATAATGAGGCCAAACGCATTTGGGTGCCAAAGGAGATCATTTCCAACATGAAGAGCACCAAAAAGGTTTGGATCCCGAAAGGGAAGTGAGAAGTCCGATGGACTTCGGGGAATTTGGAGACATAGCAAAGTATGGGTGCATTTCATGGGGTGCATCATTATGGACAAGGTAATTGCCAAGTGGGTTAGTGAATACTATGGACCCAAATTTCCCTTCCCACGTTAGGTAACTAGATTTAATTTCTTGCAATTTCAATGAGCATCTAGTTCCTTTTCATGCCTAGGTTTGCATTTGCATGTTTAATCTTTTATCTTGCATACACTAGGTATATCTTATGGTAGGCTTGCTCGGTTTTACAATTGTTCATCTAATATGTGCCAAAGTCTAAATTGTAGATAATTTCTCCTGAATATCACCTTCAAAAATGATTCTCACATTCATGTGATGTCATCTTTCAAGTGGTATTTTTATTCTAAAATCAACGTGCATGTCTTCTACAAGTATTCCATACTTGTGTGCACAAATTTAGGGGGAGGTTACTCTACAAGTTGGATGCTTTGAGACTAACACATTTTTAAGCTTATCAAGTGTGTAGTAGTCTCATTGCAAGGAAAATGGAGTCCCTAGAGTTAAGCATCATACTTCAAATATCCACCACCTATTGCAAGTAGTATAAATCAAATTGGTTTCCACATGTGGTATTTTTAAACCGATATCATCATGTTGATTTCACTTTGGTATTTATATGCTTTCTCCATGCATTATATAGATTAAACTCCTTTGACTCTCACACCAACCGTGTTTGTGGTGTGGCCGCCATCGTGTACCGAAGGGAACAAAGCCCGCAGCATTTTGGACAGAAGCTTGATAGTGAAGAAGGCGGGGAGCATCCGGGAGAGGCTTGCCGGAAGGCACATCGGAGACCCACTTACGCATGGAGAAGTCCCGAGGCTATCCATGGAGTTACCTGATCGGGAGCTTGGCCCTTGCGAAGGATTCCTTGCGATGAGCTCCAACGAGGACTAGGGGGAAGCTTGCACGCTTCTCGATACCTCGGTAAAAATACCGGAGTCATCGACGGGAGTTTGCATATCTCTACCTTACTATTTAGCTTCCGTATTTACATTGTAATCTTGGTGTGTGCTTTACTTTCCTAGCTTAGTGATAGGCTAGTTGATAGGTTTGGAACCTAGGTTGCATAACTCCTTTTTTCGGTATAGATAGCAACACACTAGCAAAACTGTAGTTGCACATTTAGATAGTTTTTCCTTTTGCATAGGTTTTGCTAAGGTTAGAAAAAGAGGCCATAGTTTAGAGTTAGAGTTTTAAGTTGCCTAATTCACCCCCTCTTAGGTTTCATGGTCCCTTTCACACATATATGTCTCCAAATGGGTATGGTGTGATTGTTAAATGCACTGTAAGAAGCAACAATAATGGTTTTGCTCCAAATTAAAGGGTACGGTAAGTATAGTAGAAGGAAAAACAACAGACATAAGAAATTTTGGGGGCATGAATTATTATCATCCCCTAATATAGCCAGTACTACTAACCTAGCAAGCTACAACCACTACCCCAGATCTGGACATCACTGTTGGTTCAAAAAACCCCTTCACTGCCGGATTTTGAACCGACGGTGGCATACCGACAGTGATGGAGGGTTGACATCACTGTCGGTTCTTAAAAACCGACACTGATCTACAGGAAATAGTGTTGGTTTTTGGCTCCACCCAATAGTGTCTAGTTGAACAACACTGCTAGTTTGTAGTCCTAACCGACAGTGATGGTTGCTTCAAGAGTGTCGGTTCTTGGCTCAAGCCAACAGTGTTGAGCAAGCCTACACTGTCGGTTCATGGCTTAAGCCGGCAGTGTTGAGCTAGCCAACACTGTCGGTTGATGGCTCAAACCGGCAGTGTTGAGCTAGACAACACTGTCGGTTCATGGCTCAAGCCGGCAGTGTTTTGCAAGACAACATTGTCGGTTTGTTGATAACCGGCAGTGTTTTGCAAGACAACACTATCGGTTTGTTGCTAACTGGCAGTGATGGCCCATTCGCATTTTATTGTTTTATAAATGATTTTAATTTATATTTTTTTGTGGAATTGGGTTTCGCTTTTATATACGCTACGTAGACGATAGGTCCATCAATATTAAACATTACAAATGTTACGGTTACAGTTCAAATATTCTTATCTAGATCTTGATCCCTCAAAATAAAAAAGAAATGTTCTCGAACTTCTTACAATAATCTGGTGAGCCACTCTAGGCCATACTGATCCTTGTACCTCACGGATTATGCAATGGAAAATACTCCATCTTTTTCCAATACCTCGGCTAAGATGAATTTTGCGAGCTCCGATTGCAGTGCGACAATCTCCATGTCTAACAGCCTTTGATGGTTATATTTCTTACGCTGTCGTTCAAAAAAGATGATATCCAAAGAGGAACCATAAATCATTTTGTTGAATTATTAACAGACATAAATGAAATGGGGATTATACACACCAACTTATCGGCTTCTTCCGATTTCCCACCGATGTAGCGAAGTATTGCCCACATTACATAAAACCCACATTCATTGTTTCCCGTCGGCTATGACAGGTACTTTCCCTCCATTTCGACAACCTTGAATGGGACCGACGTCCCACCAATATGTCTTCTTCAGACACTGAGCAACATTAAAGGGAGAAACATTAGAAAGCGGTATGTGTGATTAGAAAATAATATGTTATTAGGATCGCTTACTAATTCAGCACTGCCACCAGTGCATCCAGATGATGAAATGGTTTTTTCTTTGAGTCTCACACCTCGATCAGATTTTTGGCAAGATTGACACAAATGAAGACAAAATGGTTGCTACAATCACAGAATCCTAATTATCGAATAATCTTAACAAAAAAAAGAAGCATAAAATTAAAAGCCGAGAACACATACTCGTAGTTGTAGGCTAGAAGTATGTGGGTTTTCTTCTTCATCGTGAATTCGTCGAAAACAGCAATCAATCTCAGTTTTAGGTCTTCCACGTCACATCCATAGAGGCCTAGACATGTCCTCTTATTGACTCACAAGGGGTCCAAGAAGCCTATGTAATCCCATTTGCTCTTTAGAATGCAAAATTTTGCTATACACCTACATAAAATCATGGGAAGTGCTCAAAAGTTAACAATTTGTCTCGAGAGAGTAGTTAATTGTAATATCGTGCTTGTAGGGTACTTATATAGTCCACAACATCAATATTTGAACATCGAGAGAGCATTTCTGGTATAGCTGGAATAAGCACTCCCACTCGACATCGAACTTCTCTTCTTCAGGATAATGGAAAACATGTGGCGAACGGATAATAACCTCAAAACCAAAGTCGTCCATCTTTGTTGCTTGAGCCATGTAATATTCAAGCAACTGGCGCATATATGTTGTCAAATTTTTATACTCATCATTGGGAACCAAAAGATTGCCCCTTTCATACTTCATTGCCGGTGTTCCTATCCCTTGTACATCATAATAGATGTTCGCGGCCTCTTCCATGGTTAATCCTGGGTTGTCTTTGACGTACTTCTATATGTTCTTTAAATCTTTATTGTGTATTTCTTCGTCTCTTGTTGTAGCATATTTATTCTATGTTTGTCTTTCGAATTCGGACTTCAACAAATATGAAGGCAGTGAGGCATAGAGATTGAAAGAACTAACACAATCTTCCTTCGAGATGTGTGCTGTAAATTTTTCTTTCATCAAGGTGGTAACGCTGCCACTGAACGGCCTTTTTCTTTTCTATTGGTCCACTTTGGGAGCATTAGCGACCGAATCCAAGGACCTTTTATGCGACTGCAAGGATGTCCTTGATCTTGTTTTGGGCTGAGGTGGAGGAGGAGGAGGAGGATGACGACGAGAATTTTGTTTTCCCAATGCTGATGAAGATGGAGGAGGAGGGGGATGTAACAGAACCGACCAATTATACAAGATTAAGTAAGGAAATCTTCCACCGAAGCAGGTAATTTAGCAAACTTAAGCCCGTATAACCCGGTAGTCCGTGAAACCATGAAGGATTTCAAACCAATCAACATACAAACCAAGATCGTACAAGTTTAGCAAGTACCGTCACATGTTACATAAAGTTCGCAATGACAGTAGGATACATCAGAGTTTAGAATATAAAGTTATTACAAACCAAGTTCAATCTGAAATAGCAGAAGCAAATAGTTTTAAAGTCACACACACACTTTTAGTTCAGATACAGTGTCAGTAGGTAGTCATTTCCAACAAAAGCATCAGATGAGAGATACAGAGTGACCATTGCCCTTGGTTCTAGTTGTCACCCATCACCGGGTATAGACAGTTAATGCAAAAGCCGTAGTGCATTTGACCATCTGCAACAACAATGGGAACAATGCCCTGAGTACGAGAAGGTACTCAGCTAGACTTACCCGTCTTAAACCAAAATAAAGCGACACCAAGGATTATGCAAGGCTTTCTTTAGTGGGCTAGCTGACTTGGTTGCGAAAAGCATAAGCTATCATGAAGAAACCATTTTAAGTACTTTGCATCATCTTTATTATGACCTATCCATCTAGGTAAGCACATGTACTATAGCAATCACTTGATTAACCACTAACATCCAGTTACCAATTTAGATTTAGCATATCCCATACCATCCAGATAACCATCATTGTTCCATAATAATTACTATGATGCCGTAGCTCGAGTCAAGTGCTCACTATCCAGGAGCGATGGCGATTCGAATCGATTCCTAACCAGCTGGTGATTATTCCTCACACAAACCATGCTTCCCCTGCCAGGGTAGCTTAGATCACCAAGGACACTATTTAGGTAGCTGCGGGACAATCTAGAGCCACAGTACCTAGGGACCGCCCGACTGCCAGGAATCAGGGCGCACCTGCCCTTGGGCTCACTCTTCGCATCCCTGTCATACCCCCATTAGCACCAATACGCGCACCCGTGTAGATCCCGGCCTGAATAGTGTCACTAGCTTCGCGGTAGAAAGGTACTTTATTCGGCCAGCTAAATGTGAGGCATGCGTTCAACATGCCAAGAGGGATGAGCAACGATCGGTCCTTAATCGACACAGACAGAAACTAACAGCACCCCAGAACCCTGTCTGGTTGCCTATAACTTTTTTCATCCGGTCTCCAATTATCCATCACACATGGTTAATTCCAGGATATCATTCTTTCCATAGCTAAATTCTTCTAGTAACCACCTATAAATGTAGGTGACCAGATATCACCGATCGCTACTGGTCTAAGCAAGGCTAAGCAGTTATTCGATCCTGACCTAACAGGGTAAAAAGGTAATAAGGTAGGCAAGGATAGTAATAAATGCATTAACGGTTTCAATCAACTCCTACAACTTAATGCAACAATATATAAACTCATATATAGAAATAATTGCTTTTATAAAGTAGGAGACTTAGAATGCTCTGGGGCTTGCCTTGTTCGAACGAACTAGGTTGATGATCTATGCACTCGGGTAAGTCCTCTCCTGGCTCCTCTTCCTCTGGCACCTCCTGTGCCTGGACTTCTTGTGGATCTGTCCTGGTCTGCTCTTCCTGAACTACTGCTAGCAACTCCTGTGATCCTATATGATGCAGATGTATGAGTGCTAATGCATAGGTGCATCGAAGAGATGACATGTAATGATCATGATGCATGAAATGTAGATGAACATGTTTAACTTTATTGGACATAGTAGAAGTAAAGCCCTTCTACAAGGTAGCCAATATTATCCAAGAACATGTACTACCATACTACTACTACAACCACTGTACTAACATGCCAAGTCACCATAGCAATCTAAGATGCTTCAAAGATACACCAAAGCAAACATTATTAACTAATCATGCATTAAAGAAGATTTGTTTATTTCATTTTAAACTAGGGCTACAACGGCAACATATATTTCTAGTGCTCATAAAAATCTGACAAAATTACAGTAGCATAGTACTAATCTAAGTAGACTACCATAAAATTTTCATGGCATTTGGATAAGGAAAATAGCCTACACAAAAATGACAAGCTATGGCATAATTATGAGCATGAAAATACTTTGTACTATGAAAAGTGTCAAACAACAGATTTGGTATTTTTCCTATATTCTACACAGTAAACAATCATTGTACAAAAATTATCATACACATGTTTTATACAATTTTTGCTCTCTATTAAAATAACAAAAATCATCAATTAAAAGCACTTGAACTACTCCTCAATATTTCTCTACAGAACATGCATGACATATATTTTTTCTACAAAGTACATCTCAAGAATAGATAAAACAACTTGGAATCATATTTTTCTGATGTATATCCCATTTATTAGACATTTTCTAAGAAATCAGCATTTATTCAATTTAAATAAAGCTACACAGAAAAGTATCATAATTTTGACATGCAATATTTTTAATAGATAGATCTAGTCACAAGAAACCTAGCAAAACTTATTTCAACAAATTTGGAGCTATTTTGAGCAATTTATAATTTTCCAAAGCATTTAAATAGAAATCTGAAAATCATTTCTTAAATTCTTTCTGAAAATCCATGTTCAAAACTGCTAGATCCACCCGAATCTCCACCCAGGCTTGCACCCCTGCGGCTGACAGTGCCCCCCACGGGTCAGCTGGCCCCAGTTGCCAGCCTCACGGGACAGGGGAGGCGGCGGACCACCGAGATCTCACCGATGGCGAGGTCTTAGGCCCGGTGAAGGTGGCCGGCGTGCTCCCCACCCTCGTGCGAACCCAGCGGTGCTCATGGCATGGGCCAAAGAGCACGGGAAGCCGGCCGCTGCCGTGCATGGTGGAGCGGCGGCGTGGGTCATCGCCGATGAGGCGTCCCCGGCCATGGCACGGTGAGAGGAGGTGCTCAGGATACTCGGCGACGTAGTGTGGTGCTCATGCGCGAGAAAGGAAGGCGGGTGAGGGAGCGGAGCGAGGCTGTCCGCGTGGAGCCAAGCTCCAGCGAGGAGGAGCTCACTCCAGCGAGGAATTCCCGGCTAGAGAAGACTTACCACTGCGAACTGATGTGAGCACCGGTTGCGCGAGGCATAGGCGGTGCTCAGGCAAGACGGAGCTAGCCCTGGCGAACTAGAGCAGCCGGAATGGCCAACGCCGGTGATGAAGCTGGTGCAGGCGGTGGCAGAGGTGAGCGCTGCTGCTGCTATCCAAGCAAGAGAGGCAAGGGGTTCGGAGTGCAGCGCCAGGGTGCGGTCGGCCGAGCCTTGAAGGCAGCGTGGCTGGTCGGGACGGGTAGGCCGGTGGTGCCGCGTGACGAACTTGCCGGCGCATGGCCGCCACGCGGCGTGCGTGCCCGGACGGTGGTCGAAGCGTGGGCACGGCGAACAGACGGCGGCGCGGAGGTAGGCCAGGCCGGCCTGTGCGGCTGGGCCGAAAAGGAGGCGTCGGCCCATTCAAGGTAAAAATGATCTTTTTCAATTTCTTTTCTCTCCCAATTTCATTCAAATGAATTTTTGAACTTTTTCAAAGCAGTTTCAAACTTTGGCCCAAAAATAAAAGTTGCTCAAAAATTTATTCTCTACAACTTTGCTTTTATGACCAAAGTCAAATTCCAAATAGATTTTGAATTACAAAATAAAAATCAATATTAATTCAAAACCCTAATTTTGAAGAATTATTTTTAAAAGCAAAATTTGGCAAAAATTTAAATATAAACTTTGCTCCAAATTGTATCCTAAATATTTATAAGCTATCTTAGTGATCAAACCAAGAAATCATATCACCCAACATGAGCATGGCATTTCAAATAGTTTAAACATGATGAATTTCAATTTAATTTCAGCACCACATGAAATGACACTTCCTTTCTTTAGAATGGAATGCATAGATGCTGCTTATGCATAATGAAACCATGATTATGCTCATGATATGGAATGTTAATGCATGCTTAACACTGAGGTGTTACAGCCCTCCCCACTTATAAGAATCTCGTCCCGAGATTTTGAGTTACGAACCATTTGTTATCAAAATCCTTATAAGCGTTTTGTAGATATTCTCCTGTTTCCCACGTTGCATCACCATCATCGTGATGACTCCACTGTATCTTATATGTTCTCACCACTTTATTCCAAGTGACTCGGTCCTTAGTGTCCAAAACTCGAACCGGTTGCTCACGGTATTCCAAGTCTGATTTGAGCTAAATGCTCTGGGGTTCTATTCTCTCTTCCGGAACACGCAAACACTTCTTCAACTGCGATACATGGAAGACTGGAAAGATCGAACCCATCGCTTCTGGTAACTATACTTATAAGCCATGGGACCCTTCTTCTCTATGATCTTGTACGGTCCTACAAATCTAGGAGCAAGTTTTCTCTTTACTCCAAACCGTTGTACTTTCTTCATTGGAGTAACCTTCAGATAAACATAGTCACCTACCTCAAACTCAAGCGGTCTCCTTCTCTTATCGGCATAACTCTTCTGGCGTGACTGTGCCGCTTTCATGTTTTGTTGGATAATATGGACCTTTTTCTCAGCCTCGTCAACAAAATCGATTCCGTAAAACCTTCTTTCTCCAGGCTCAACCCAATTCAATGGTGTCCTACATTTCCTGCCATACAATGCTTCAAATGGAGCCATCTTGATACTCTCTTGGTAACTGTTGTTGTAAGCAAACTCTGCCAAAGGTAACCATGATTCCCATGAACCTTTAGACGATAACACATAGGCTCTAAGCATATCTTCTAGAACAACATTAACTCGCTCTGTCTGCCCATCTATCTGTGGGTGGTAAGTTGTACTCTGAATCAAGCTAGTACCCAAACCTTTATGAAGATGCTCCCAAAAATGAGCGGTAAACTGTGACCCACGGTCAGAGATGATAGTCTTTGGTATACCATGTAATTGGACAATCTCTGCAATGTACTTCTCAGCATACTGAGGTGGTCAAAATGTTGTTTTGACTGGTAAAAAGTGAGCTGATTTGGTAAGGTGATCTACAATTACCCAAATCAAATCATTCCCCTTTGGTGTGGTGGGGAAACTGGTGATAAAATCCATACTTATATCATCCCATTTCTAATTTGGTGCTGACAAAGGTTGCAACATTCCTACGGGTCTCATGTGAAGAGCTTTCACTCTACAACACATGTCGCAACGAGCAACATACGCTGCAATCTCCTTCTTTATCTTCATCCACCAATAACAAGGTCTCAATTCTTGGTACATTTTGTTACTTCCAGGATGGATAGATAGCTTAGAGTGATGAGCTTCATCCATCAATTTGTTCTTGAGCTCTCGATCTTTAGGTACAACCAGACGATCCTTAAACCATAACACTCCTTGTTCATCCACTCTAAAGTGCTTGGACGGTTCTTTCTTTATTTTCTCCTTGATATGGAATATTCCCTTATCTATTTTCTGACCCTCAATGCTCTTGCTTTCCAAGGTACAACTAACCTGGATATTATGCAACACAGCAGGATGCAACAAATTGAACCCATCTTCAAACAATGGTTGCACAACAAGAGAATGTGACTTCCTACTTAAGGCATCTGCCACAACATTTGCCTTTCCCGGATGATAGTGCACATTCAGATTATAATCCTTTATTAGCTCTAACCATCTTCTTTGTCGCATATTCAACTCAGACTGAGTAAATATGTACTTGAGACTCTTATGATCTGTAAAGATATTGCACACATTCCCAAGCAAGTAGTGTCTCCAAAATCTTTAGAGCATGCACAACGACCGCAAGCTCTAAATCGTGCATAGGATAGTTAACCTCATGCTTCCTCAACTGACATGAGGCATAAGCAATGACCCTTCCATCTTGCATCAGAACACATCCTAAACCATTCTTTGATGCATCGCAAAACACATCAAACAGCTTCTCTATATCCGGTTGTGCCAGAACAGGTGCAGTGGTTAGCAAATTCCGCAAGGTGCAGAAAGCTGCCTCACACTCCTCTGTCCAAACGAACTTATGATCCTTTTTTGTAGCAAACTTGTCATTGGCTTGGCAATCTTCGAGAAGTCCAGTATAAAACAACGATAGTAACTGGCTAATCCAAGAAAACTCTGAACCTCATGAACTGTGCTTGGTGCCTTCCAGTCCATAACCTCTTGTACCTTACTAGGATCCACTGAGATTCCATTCTCAGATAGTACATGACCGAGAAAAGGAACTGTCTTCAGCCAGAACTCACATTTACTAAACTTAGCATACAGCTGGTGATCTCTGAGTCTAGTCAAGACAATTCTTAGATGCTCTTCATGATCCTGTTCGTTCTCTGAGTATACTAGAATGTCATCAATGAACACAATCACGAACTTATCCAACTCTGGCATAAAGACCGAATTCATCAGATACATAAAGTATGCAGGAGCATTTGTCAAACCAAAGGACATGACAAGATACTTGTACAAACCATATCTGGTGGAGAACGCGGTTTTGGGTATATCTTGTGGTCTAATCTTGATCTAATGGTACCCTGATCTCAAATCTATTTTGGAGAACACCTTGGCTTTGGACAATTGATCAAACAAGATATCAATCTGAGGTAGAGGATACTTGTTTTTAATTGTCACCGCATTCAGTGGCTAGTAGTCCACGCACATCTGTAAGGAGTTATCCTTCTTCTTCTTCACGAACAGTGCGGGACATCCCCATTTCGATGAACTTGGATGAATTAAACCCTTAGTCAATAGATCTTGGAGTTGTTTCTTCAACTCGGCTAATTCATTTGGAGGCATCCGATAAGGCCTTCTTGAGATCGGTGGTGTTCTAGGGATTAACTCAATGGCAAACTCAACATCTCTGTCCGGTGGAAGACCGGGTAACATCATCTGGAAACATGTCCGAAACTCGCACTAGTACTAGGAATCTTGGCTAGAAGAGTAGTTTGGACTGCATAAGTTGTACTGGTCAGATCTATTCTCTGAGGTAAGGTTACTTGAAATGTACCTTCTCCAATAGGTTCTTTGAGAGAAATGCTTCTTCCTCCAACATCAATTACTACTCCCATCTTAGTCATCCAGTTCATTCCTATAATCACATCCAGAACTAGCCCTGGCATAACTATCAAGTTAAGCTTATACTGCCTGTTTGCTATACTCAGGGTTATCCCCTGGATTATCTGATTAGTTAACAGATCAGCCCCAGCTAAACTGATCCGATAAGCACATTCCAATTCAACTATCTTTTGCTCATACTTTCTTGCAAATGCTTGACTTATGAATGAATGTGATGATCTAGGATCAAACAAAATGACTGTAGGATGATTGTTGATAGAAAACATACCGGCTGTCATGGGCTCTCCTTTTGGGATGTCATCAATGGTGGTGTGGTGCACACGAGCTTGGTACTGATTCTGCTGCCTCTTGGGATATGGGAAAAACTTCGCAAAGTGCCTAGTTTGATTGCAGTTGAAACACGGTCCTCTTACTTGAGTAATAGCTCTAGATGAACTGCCTTGTCCGGTCTTGGCTTGTGGCACCACCATCTTGAATGGCTTCTGGTTCCTCTGAGGTTGCTGGGCATTCTGATTCCTCTGCTAGGGTAGCCTAAACCTTGCACCAGGGGCAGGCGGACGATATGTAGAACGATTTGCCATCGGGGCCCTTGGCTGGGACGGACCTGACTCAAAAGCCCTCTTGCGAGTCTTGGATGTAGCATATACATTGTTGTTCTTTTCTTGCTTTAAGCAGTCACTAACAAAGTCATTGAAACTAGTTTGTGTGTTAGTACCCACATGCTTCATCATCTTGGGATTCAGACCTCTCTTTAAACTAGCGATCTTTTTGGCATCGGTATTCACCATGTCAGAGGCATAGCGACTTAGATTATTGAATGCATGTAGATACTGGGTCACCATCTTGGTGCCTTGGTTCAGTGCTAGAAATTCTCCAAACTTCATTTCGGTCAAACCTGGTGGAATGTAAACTCCACAAAAAGCCTCCGTGAACTCCCTCCAAGTAATGTGGGCATTGGGGGGGGAAGTGGTGCGGTGGTGCTTCCACCACATTCCTGCAGGGCCTTGTAGCTGATGAGCTGCATACTCAGTTTTCAACACTTCTGTCATCCTTAGAACATGAAACTTATCTTCCATGGTGTTTATCCACTCTTCCGCATCCAATGGCTCTACCGCTTCCTTGAAAATCGGTGGTCTGGTGTCCATAAAGTTCTTAAAACTGCTATGCTGATTCGCTTCATGTCCACCTGGGTTTAACCCACGGCGGGTGTTGTCAGCAATATGGCGCAATGCAGTTTCCATGTTCTGCTGCATGCCCTCCATGTTGCGTTGACTTCCAAGGAACTATGCGAAGAACTGTTCCGCGGTGTACGGTGGAGGAGGTGGTGGTGGTGGATCACGGTTCTCATTCCCAGTGGCACTACCACCTACCTCAGTCGCGTCATACATGGTACGGCGAGTGTTCAGCATCTGCATATTTCAGCAACAGTAATTATTAGGCGATGTTGTAGAAATTGCAGGTGAATGAAAAATTATGCCGTACTGAATTCACTGGAGAGAATAAATTCATACAATAAAATAGGGGCACAATAAGTCATTCCAATTAACACAACATTACTAATTTGATTACTTAAGCGCACACATCGCGTCCATTACAACTAAATTGCCAGCATACATACACTAGGACTTTTGACAGTTCAGATATCGCCACAAACACATCCAAGTTTTCCAACATTACATCAAGGTCTTAGTCTTTCTACTCATGATTACATGCTAGACATGTCAACCATGCAAAAGGTCATCGCAAACGAAACCCTAGTAGCTAGCGCAACAACTACTAGCCTACTCATCGTGGTCGCTGTCTAGGTCGGAGATGTCGACATCGTCACTATCTACATCATCGTCGTCATCATCAGCTGGTGCCTCAAGCTCTTCGGGATCCTTGTCCTCATCTAGATCCATCTCTATGGCTCCAGATGGAACGTAAGGGTGGAGCTGGTTATTTAGCTGATGAACCTCCTCA
Organism: Miscanthus floridulus; assembly: GCF_019320115.1. Lineage (NCBI taxonomy): Eukaryota > Viridiplantae > Streptophyta > Magnoliopsida > Poales > Poaceae > Miscanthus > Miscanthus floridulus. The sequence goes on along the minus strand of NW_027096750.1, from coordinate 11,081 downwards.
TGTAGGTTGTCGTTGTACTCTTCTGCATTGGCCAGCTACTGCTCCAGCTCAACCTGTCGAGCTCTCAGAACATCTTCTGTGGACCAGGCTTCATTCCTCTGGTGGAGCACATGGATCAACATGCGCTCAGCGTTCCTATTGGCGGTGGTCAGATGCTCGACTTGCTCTCTCAGTGCATGCACATCTCCCTCATAGGCTCCAGTCCTCTGGGTCACCTGATCCCTCTGACGAGCCAACTGAGCCATCTCTACACTGAGCCTCTCAATCTCGGCGTCGTGATCCCTCTGAAGCTGACATCGGTCATAGCAGGCATGACCAAGAGCACCAGACACACGTCTTAGGCTACCTTCTACTCCATTGAAAGCCTTCATCACTGCAAACATGGCGCTCATGGTAGGGTTATCATTGTTCTGTCATTCTGCTGCACCAATCTCCAGAGATCTTCCTCTTGCTTGCTTCCATGAGTTAGTGGAGGGGTTGCCCCTCGGAAAGACTCCAACTAAAGCGGCTGCCAACTCCTGAGGAAAACGATCCATGATATCCCTTAGTATCCCAAAGGCTGCCCTATCAGCTGCTTCTTCAGCGGTCCTGCTAGTTGACTCATAACGCCAACCAGTCCACTCAGAACCGTCACCTCGGGGATGAACAACGGCCTCCACAGTAACCAAGAGACCTTCCCCTAACTGCTCATTTGTCCAGAAGTAGCGGGGCTCCATTCCATCAGGATAGCCTACATAGCTGAGCACTCTCCACAAGAGTGTAGGCATCCCAAACTCTCCAAGAAACGTATGGCGCTGACGGGTACGTGGAGCAAGCTAATGGCGGGGAGCTCTGCCTCCAGTGGACTTGCGAGCGGTCTGCTTTGTGCGTGCCATCTGTAGCAAATTTGTTTTATTACTCACGTGAGAACAAGGTTAAGTTGTCATTTTTATCAAAATGAGATAATCAACTTATAAGGGGAGGAACAATGCCATGAATGATATGTAACAACATGATGCATGCACGTTCCGTACGTTCTCACAAACTTAGGAAAAATAACAATTGCTAGCGGCATAGACGGTGGCATACAACGGTCTCTGATAAACGTAGCTAATACGTACTACATGACAGCGCTGTTATGTACCTGCAAAAGATCCACTTCAGCCCAAACCCTGACAGTATGAAAAATATGCACGAAAGCAGTAAAGTAATCTACTCGTTCTACACGCATCCCCAGATACGCGTACCACGGTAGCAACTACCCGAACCATCGTCCTATCGACGGCATCGTCACCATAGGATGGAATTTCCCCACACATTGGATACCTTCATACAAACACGCGTATGGCATGTAAATAATCCGGCATCATATAAGCACTTCCCTAGATTGGCAGTGTATCCAATCATGCTCTCACAACTCTCACTTACCGAGGCGTAGAGGCAATGGATCCATACATTACCACTCAAGTGAATGGCACTCATACAATAGCATGCCGTATGAGCAACGGAATAGAAATATGATGCAAAGACCCCCAAGTCAGTACTTAAATAAGCCACCTAGAGTCCTTAACTAGGCATAAAGGATATGACCACTGGAAGACTCTTAAGTTTTAATTTAGAGGTTGAAACACCTATATACTATAATTTGCAATTAGTTTTGTAACACAACACCCTTTTGTTTTAAATACACGCATGAACAGTACCCTGCTAAACCTTGCTCTGATGCCAGCTGTAACAGAACCGACCAATTATACGAGATTAAGTAAGGAAATCTTCTGCCGAAGCAGGTAATTTAGCAAACTTAAGCCCGTATAACCCGGTAGTCCGTGAAACCATGAAGGATTTCAAATCAATCGACATACAAACCAAGATCGTACAAGTTTAGCAAGTACCGTCACATGTTACAAAAAGTTTGTAATGACAGTAGGATACATCAGAGTTTAGAATATAAAGTTATTACAAACCAAGTTCAATCTAAAATAGCGGAAGCAAATAGTTTTAAAGTCACACACACACTTTTAGTTCAGATACAGTGCCAATAGGTAGTCATTTCCAACAAAAGCATCAGATGAGAGATACGGAGTGACCATTGCCCTTGGTCCTAGTTGTCACCCATCGCCGGGTACAGACAGTTAATGCAATAGCCGTAGTACATTTGACCATCTGCAACAACAATGGGAACAATGCCCTGAGTACGAGAAGGTACTCAGCTAGACTTACCTGTCTTAAACCAAAATAAAGCGACACCAAGGATTATGCAAGGCTTTCTTTAGTGGGCTAGCTGACTTGGTTGCGAAAAGCATAAGCTATCATGAAGAAACCATTTTAAGTACTTTGCATCATCTTTATTATGACCTATCCATCTAGGTAAGCACCTGTACTATAGCAATCACTTGATTAACCACTAACATCCAGTTACCAATTTAGATTTAGCATATCCATACCATCTAGATAACCATCATTGTTCCATAATAATTACTATGATGCCGTAGCTCGAGTCAAGTGCTCACTATCCAGGAGCGATGGCGATTTGAATCAATTCCTAACCAGCTGGTGATTTATTCCTCACACAAACCATGCTTCCTCTGCTAGGGTAGCTTAGATCACCAAGGACACTATTTAGGTAGCCGTGGGACAATCTAGAGCCGTAGTACCTAGGGACCGCCCGACTGCAAGGAATCAGGGCGCACCTGCCCTTGGGCTCACTCTTCGCGTCCCTGTCATACCCCAATCAGCACCAATACGCGCACCCTTGTTGATCCCAGCCCAAATAGTGTCACTAGCTTTGCGGTCAAAAGGTACTTTATTCGGCCAGCTAAATGTGAGGCATGCGTTCAATATGATTAGAGGGACGAGCAACGATCGGTCCTTAATTGACACAGATGGAAACTAACAGCACTCCAGAACCCTGTCTGGTTGCCTACAACTTTTTCCGTCCAGGTCTCCAATTATCCATCACACATGGTTAATTCCAGGATATTATTTTTCCATAGCTAAATTCTTCTAGTAACCACCTATAAATGTAGGTGACCAGATATCACCGATCGCTACTGGTCTAAGCAAGGCTAAGCAGTTATTCGATCCTGACCTAACAGGGTAAAAAGGTAATAAGGTAGGCAAGGATAGTAATAAATGCATCAACGGTTTCAATCAACTCCTACAACTTAATGCAACAATATATAAACTCATATATAGAAATAATTGCTTTTATAAAGTAGGAGACTTAGAATGCTCTAGGGCTTGCCTTGTTCGAATGAACTAGGTTGATGATCCACGCACTCAGGTAAGTCCTCTCCTGGCTCCTCTTCCTCTGGCACCTCCTGTGCCTAGGACTTCTTGTGGATCTGTCCTGGTCTGCTCTTCCTGAACTACTGCTAGCAACTCCTGTGATCCTATATGATGCAGATGTATGAGTGCTAATGCATAGGTGCATCGAAGAGATGACATGTAATGATCATGATGCATGAAATGTAGATGAACATGTTTAACTTTATTGGACATAGTAGAAGTAAAGCCCTTCTACAAGGTAGCCAATATTATCCAAGAACATGTACTACCATACTACTACTACAACCACTGTACTAACATGCCAAGTCACCATAGCAATCTAAGATGCTTCAAAGATACACCAAAGCAAACATTATTAACTAATCATGCATTAAAGAAGATTTGTTTATTTCATTTTAAACTAGGGCTACAACGGCAACATATATTTCTAGTGCTCATAAAAATCTGACAAAATTATAGTAGCATAGTACTACTCTAAGTAGACTACCATAAAATTTTCATGGCATTTGGATAAGGAAAATAGCCTACACAAAAATGACAAGCTATGGCATAATTATGAGCATGAAAATACTTTGTACTATGAAAAGTGTCAAACAACAGATTTGGTATTTTTCCTATATTCTACACAGTAAACAATCACTGTACAAAAATTATCATACACATGTTTTATACAATTTTTGCTCTCTATTAAAATAACAAAAATCATCAATTAAAAGCACTTGAACTACTCCTCAATATTTCTCTACAGAACATGCATGACATATATTTTTCCTACAAAGTACATCTCAAGAATAGATCAAACAACTTGGAATCATATTTTTCTGATGTATATCCCATTTATTAGACATTTTCTAAGAAATAAGCATTTATTCAATTTAAATAAAGCTACACAGAAAAGTATCACAATTTTGACATGCAATATTTTTAACAGATAGATCTAGTCACAAGAAACCTAGCAAAACTTATTTCAACAAATTTGGATCCATTTTGAGCAATTTATAAATTTCCAAAGCATTTAAATAGAAATATGAAAATCATTTCTTAAATTCTTTCTGAAAATCCATGTTCAAAACTGCTAGATCCACCCGGAATCTCCACCCAGGCTTGCACCCTTACGGCTAACAAGTGGCCCCCGCGGGTCAGCCGGCCCTAGCCTGCCAGCCTCACAGGACAGGGGAGGCAGCAGGACCACCGAGATCTCACCGACGGTGAGGTCTCAGGCCCGGTGAAGGTGGCCGGTGTGCTCCCCACCCTCGTTTGAACCCAGCAGTGCTCGTGGCATGGGCCAAAGAGCACAGGAAGCTGGCCGCTGCCGTGCATGGTGGAGCAGCGGCGCGGGTCATCACCGGTGAGGCGTCCCCGGCCATGGCACGGTGAGAGGAGGTGCTCGGGATACTCGGCGACGTAGTGCGGTGCTCGTGCGCGAGAAAGGAAGGCGGGAGAGGGAGCGGAGCGGGGCTATCCACGTGGAGCCAAGCTCCAGCGAGGAGGAGCTCACTCCAACTAGGAATTCCGGACTGGAGAAGACTTACCACTGTGAACTGACGTGAGCACCGGTTGCGCGAGGTGGAGGCGGTGCTCAGGGCAAGACGGAGCTAGCCTTGGCGAACTGGAGCGGCCGGAACGGCCAACGCCGGTGAAGAAGCTGGTGCAGGCGATGGCAGAGGTGAGTGCTGCTGCTGCTGTCCGAGCGAGAGAGGCAAGGGGTTCGGAGTGCAGCGCCAGGGTGCGGTCGGCCGAGCCTTGAAGGCAGCGCGGCTGGTCGGGACGGGTAGGCCGGTGGTGCCGCGCGGCGAACTCGCCGGCGCATGGCCGCCACGTGGCGTGCGCGCCCTGACGCCGGTCGAAGCGTGGGCGCAGCGAACGGACGGCGGCGCAGAGGCAGGCCGGGCCGGCCTGTGCGGCTGGGCCGAAAAGGAGGCGTCGGCCCATTCAAGGTAAAAATGATCTTTTTCAATTTCTTTTCTCTCCCAATTTCATTCAAACGAATTTTTGAACTTTTTCAAAGTAGTTTCAAACTTTGGCCCAAAAATTAAAGTTGCTCAAAAATTTATTCTCTACAACTTTGCTTTTATGACCAAAGTCAAATTCCGAATAGATTTTGAATTACAAAATAAAAATCAATATTAATTCAAAACCCTAATTTTGAAGAATTATTTTTAAAAGCAAAATTTGGCAAAAATTTAAATATAAACTTTGCTCCAAATTGTATCCTAAATATTTATAAGCTATCTTAGTGATCAAACCAAGAAATCATATCACCCAACATGAGCATGGCATTTCAAATAGTTTAAACATGATGAATTTCAATTTAATTTCAGCACCACATGAAATGACACTTCCTTTCTTTAGAATGGAATGCATAGATGCTGCTTATGCATAATGAAATCATGATTATGCTCATGAGATGGAATGTTAATGCATGCTTAACACCGAGGTGTTACAGGGGAGGAGGAGGAGGAGGAGTCTCTTTTCTCAGGGCTGATGAAGATGGAGTCGGACGAGGAGGAATAGAAGGAGACCTCTGTCTTCTCGGGGGTGATGGCTTCGGATGAGGAGGGGAGTGATCTCTATTGGGAGATGGTGAGTGATCATCATGGGTGGGTGAAGACTCACAGTCGTCCTCATTATTAGAGGACAATTGATGGTCAAGCTTAATGAAGCGCTTACGCCAGGCCACTTGAGAGCCCATGTTTTGACCAAGTTTGGCCTGTCTTCCTCTACGAGGTACTCAATGGGTATCTTGTTAAACTTCTTATCAAGTATTCTGTCAATGGTGATGCGAGCGTACCCTTGTGGAATTAGGCGACCATTAATTGTCCCGTCTCCCGCAGGCCAGGCCTGGCCAAGCGCCACCTTGTCCTTTGTCCATTCCTAACGGATGTACAACTTGATATTGACGGGTTCAGTGATGCCGTCCATCGGATGAGGCACATTCACCTCTTCTTCGTCGAGCGGGGTCGATCCATAGCTGTTGCTACCACTAAACTATGGGCTAAAGGCAGTAGGAGTAGGGTTTTGTGGTACTCCTGACCCCTTGGACAGCAAAATTTGCTCAACTCACGCTTCAACAGGTGCCTCAATCCGTGCTTCCATTCTGTCTTCCATCTCTTTTAGTCACCTCAAATACTCTACCTCCTATTCTACTCTACCCCTCGAGTGGCTCCAGTAAGTGTTAGATTCTTGTGGGAATGCTAGTTTCCAAGGAACAACACCAGTTCCTCTAGTGCGACCAGGGTGCTCCTTAGTTCTGAGTGCTTGGGTGAGCACATCTTTCTCCCTATTAGAAGTGCAAGTCCCTTGCCTCACCTCCTTAGTTACATGGGAGATCCTTTGGATGAGTTTGCTCATGGGTTCATTTATGGAGCTAAAGTTCCCGTCCTCGGCGTGCCATATATTCCTCCCCATATAGTATAATATTGATCTGGGCTCCCAATTGGCTGTCTCAACCTAAATGCCTTCCTCAGCAAGGCAATCCATCTTTTGAAGTTCTGCTTTAAATTTTGACATCTTTTTGGTGTAGCCACGAGAGCCAAGATGATGAGGATTCATCGCTTTCTGCGAGTTCTCCTTATTTTTCCTGCTCAATGCTAAGTACTCCTTGGATAACCTATATTCCTTGAAATGCTGCCAGAAGTCCTTCTGCTTGCTAAACTGTCCACCATCGAAATCTGGCTCTTTAGTTTGGAGGATAAAATTCTTGTACAATGTCCCCTTAAAATTCTTGAAGCATGTCCCTATGATTTCTTTTGCTTTTTTCTTGACTAACTCCCTGTCATACTTGGTTGGGAAAGTGAAATACTCTAGGATCTTGACATCCCATATGTAATCCTTCTCACTTTCAGGAACCCTCCACGGGTCATCATCTTTCCTAATCCACTTCTGTACCTAATCGGGATGAAGTCCCTAACAAGTAACCCGAGGATAGTCTTGTATTTGGTCAAAGCTATATGCGATGAGCGTGGATCCTTGAATTCATCAAACTCAGTAATGTGCCAGTGTGCATTCCTACCAACAGGAATCTTTGACATGCCTCGCTTGGATCTAACCTTCCTGCTACCCGAACCCTCTAGCTCCTCGGCTGGCGGAGGCTCCTACTAGAGACACCAAGTAAGCTATGACCCACTCAATTGATTAGCGTGTGTGGCTACATAGTCACATGATACCAAAGTTACCTAGCCATCTTGGTCATTTTGACCTAGACCGAGGAGGTCGGACGGGGTCCATGACTGCTCGTTCTCACCGACCTGATTGACACCATCACCATTTGTTGGATCATGCGGCTTTCCTGTCCCAGCGATATCAGCTGCTTCTTGTTGCCGATCTGTTCTTCAGTGATGGGGTAACAAGCGACGATGAGTCATGGCTGTGACACAATCGTGGTTAGTTTTGGTCATGGACAACTACTAATAGCATATATTCATATATATATTATATTTTTAATGCAAAGTCTAATAATAAGTTCACATACAACAAAGTCAAATAATAGCATATGTTCACCTAGAACAAATTCATTATTTGATTGACCACATACAACAAAGTCCACCTACTGTTCTATGAAACTAAGCCAACATCAACTTCCAAATAAGAAAAGTGATGACCATAGCGATAAATAAAAGCATGACATCTTTCTAAGACCAAGGAGCATTTCTCCTAATCTTCACATCTTCGGCGGGTGGCTTCTCTTTGATCTCTAGTGCTAGTGGATGACCATGGTTTGCATTCATTGGACCATAGTAGGCCGGTTGCCCATGGTTTGCAAGGTAGGCCAGATGACTATAGTAGGCCCTCAAAGCTTTAGCTTCTATGTTGTATTTTTTGTGCAAATTACCAGGGTAGCAATTGACTTGAGCATAGAAATCTTCCCAGGTTCGATAAATCTTAGGCATGTGACCAACATGCACTACATACCATGCTATGGTTGCCTATATATTTAAGTAAATTAGGTTGCCATTCAAACATGATGTATTCTTATACAATTTAATATATTTATGAATAACACACAACCATTGCATAGATAGGAGTGTTTGGGAAACTGCTATTCATGTGCCTTAGTAATAGTTGTTAGATGTAGGAAAGATATAAAGAATATTTTTTATTCGTTAAAAACCAAATGATGATTTAGAGAGCCAGTTTAAGACTTTTGGATATACTCCTAGAGATGTCTCAGAGTCTTCAGTCTCACTATAAATGCCCCAACCATCAGAGTGAGGTTCTTTCACAAGTATTAGTGTAGGTAAGCATCTTTCCAAATTAGTGATACTTTGATCTGAAACTTACATGGTTGGTAGGGGCAAATATGCATCTCATACTATCCCAGGAAAGTGACATGCAAAAACTCATAATAAGATAGGATTGTTGGAAAATATTCCCATTTTAATGCATAAGGCTACATAACTATGTATTACTTGTAATCTTGCATAAGTTAATAATTATGCATCTTTATGCTGATAGCATGGAGAATTCCATGACAAGTTTGGTCATATATTAGTTCTATAGGTCTAAAGTATATATACTCCATCCTCACAACCAAAAACATTGAGCATTGGTGGCATAGTTCCAAAAACATTGAGTATCCACTTGATGGGAGCGCAGTTGCAATTGCAAGCTATGAGGTGAAGCCAGCCATTGGTTTCACATATGTATCCAGCCAAGCTACAATGATGCACAAGATGGTTTCATAGAGAAAACATAAGTTCGTTTCACAGAGAAAATGCAAGTACTCCGAAAACAAACTACCATTAACGTTCAGAGAGCAATTTCTCTCAAGTATTATGAGTCCCTGCTATGTTTATCTTGGTAACCAAAAATAAAATTATGCTTTTGTTCTTATTAGTATACTGATGAATAGAGCTGAACAACGTGCTACTAAGTAATAATGTACTACTTACTAGCAAGGCGTCCAGAAACACAAAGAAACAGACAACACACACTGTGTGGCAAACCTAGGTTCTAGCATTCATAGCTACATAATCAAACTGTATGACAGCACACACTACATGATCAAAGTGATTCAAGTAAGCAGCTGTGGGACATTTCATCAGACACATAGCGCGTAGTGAGCCACGCACTCACCGTGGGGGTGGGAAAGCAGCTATCCACGTGCTCCTGAAGGCCTCGGCGGTGGGATGGACGGCACGGTGCTCTGGCTTGGCACGGATGGCGCGGTGGTCCGGCTTGGGGCGGTGGACGGCGTGGGGCGGTGCTCCGGTGTGGGGTGGTGCTGCGGTGTGGGGCGGTGGATGGCGCAGGGTGGTGCTCCGGCGGCGCGAGGGGAGGGGTTGGCACGGGGTTGAAATGAAATGGGATAATTACAACCCGCGCCACTTTTATAGCAGTAGCTCATCACTGTCGGTTCTGCATGTAAACCGATAGTGATGGGGCACATCACTGCCGGGTCACTATCCAAACCGGCAGTGATGTGTTGTAGCAGTTATGTGTTAAGTTAGGTGTTAAGTAGGATAAGTTTCCATTTTCTTTCGAACTCCTCCTACTGGCGCAACGATTAAGACCCATCAACTTAGCTCTCGAGACCCGTGTTCGAGTCCCAGGCGACCCAAAAATTTTTGTTCTATTTTATAAATTATTAATTTATTTTAGGAAATAGCTCATCAGTGCCGATTTTGCTTACAAACCGACAGTGATGGGGTACATCACTGCCGAGTCATTCCCCAAACCGGTAGTGATGTGTGTAGCAGTTAGGTGTTAAGTAGGATAAGTTTTCATTTTCTTTCGAATTCCTCCTACTGGCGCAACGATTAAGACCCCTCAACTTAGCCCCCGTGACCCATGTTCGAGTCCCAAGTGGCCCAAATTTTTTTGGTTCTATTTTATAAATTATTAATTCATTTTGGGAAATAGCTCATCACTGCCGGTTTTCAAAAATAAACCGACAGTTATAACCAATATCACTATCGATTTATTCTCATCAATGCTGGTTTTTTGAAACTGACAGTGATATTTATATATATTAAAAAACTTCTTTTATATACTGAATAAATAGAAGCATATGTATTCTTATGTCGAAATGGCTTGAAATTTTTTTGGCAAGCTTGTACACCCAAATTAAGACCCCACACAGGATCTTAGGTTTTTCTGATTAGTTTTTTTATTTATTATATTTTTCTGTGTGTTGAATGAGACAAAAGAGGATGAATTTCATCTTGGACCCAATAGATTTTTTCATCCACCTCTACAAAATTCTTATCCCTAGGGCACATTAGAGACTGTGTAAAAGTTTGGCATCATTCTGGATCTTTTCGTGGGTAGACTCAGTTCAACCTATAATTAATCGGTGTTGTTGCGCAGAAATTCAATTAAACCTTAGAAAGTAGCAAACCATCTCCGAAAAATCCCAAACTTAGTGTTTCGTTCACACGTGGCACGTACAAGCCTAAGAAAAAGTTTGAGACGAATACGACACCGAAATGCCTATGAACCATAGAAATCTTGATAACCTATGTGTATAGTCATGGTTCAATGAAAGGGCACATATACCTCTGTGAAGCATGTATACTCCGCCTATGTCGAAATGACTTGAATTTTTTTTGAAAAGCATGTGCACCCAAATTAAGACCCCACACAGGATCTGAGGTTTTTCTGATCTTTTTTATTATATTTTTCTCTGTGTCGAATGAGACAAACGAGGGTGAATTTCATCTTGGACCCAATAGATTTTTTCATCCACCTCCACAAAATTCTTATCCCTAGGGCACATTAGAGCCTGTGTAAAAGTTTGGCACCATTTCGGATCTTTTCGTGGGTAGACTCAGTTCAACCTATAATTAAACGGTGTCGTCGCGCGGAAATTTCAT
>NW_027096749.1:0-40000 GCF_019320115.1 Miscanthus floridulus | reverse complement strand
AGAGGGGCCATGCCCGAACCATGCCTTCTTGGTCAAACATTTATACAAGGACTACAGCCTCATGTGGTAGTTCTTGTTCGAAGGCTCCAACAAAGGGGAGCATAGGAAGGACCTTGACCCCAACGTGGATGACGCTGAAGAGAAGGATGGCTGCTTTCCGACACTAGACGGTTGCCTCATGATCTTCAAAGGATCAGCGGCATACGACTCCAAATGCTGTCAGAAGGTCGTGCGTTGCGAGGTCTATATGACCAAACTAGCCACATCGGCCTTCCTCCAATAGTTAGAGTCAGCCATAACCTTCAATCGGACCGACCACCTAGAGAGCGTCCTGCATCTGGGGAGATATCTGCTCGTGGTCGACCCAGAGAGCCATAACCTTCGATCGGACCGACCACCCAGCAGGCGTTGTGATGGTACCACAGCTGACGAGTGCAGGGTCAGGCCTTTGACGTCGGGGACCTAGTCCTTCACCTCGTCCAGAGCAACAAGGATTGCCACAAGCTCTCCCTACCATGGGAGGGACCATACGTGGTTGCGGAGGTGCTTTCGTCTAGGTGCCTACAAGCTTAAAACCATCGACGGCGAGATCTTCACCAATGTCTGGAACATAGAGCAGCTACGTCGCTTTTACCCCTAAATAAACCCATACTTTCTCTTATTAGTTTTGTTATCGAAATCCCTGATCTTTCATGACATCTGACCCCTACAAACGACAAAGGGTCGGACCTTACTCGGGGGCTGATGTGAGCTCATTTATCCGACAAATATTTTCTACGCATGCCCTCCTTTTTCATGATTAATTCCTAAGAGCTTGATTTACGAGAACAATTCCTGCGTATGACTGGTAGAACTGTGGGTAACCCACGCCCCGACGACTACGGTCTCTTTGCACACTAGCGTGATCAGAATTAGCTCACCCATACCCCGAGCTTTTGCGACCTTAACCACAGAAAGGGTCGGGATGCGCTAAACCTTTTTTACACAAAAAGGGGAGAAGAAATAAGAAGCTGTTTGCTGTAACAAAATTTGAAAGCTTGTCCATTTGTTACAAGTTTCGGCGCCTGGCTTCCCTGCTTAACTAAATTCTTGCGCGGGATGTCCGCATCCTTTATATCCATAGGAAATTCTTGTTGCAGCAGGTAGCCCGAATCGACCGAATGACATGACCATTGCCAAGAAACGGATGGGACAAGCTTCTCCTTACAAAGTGATTTCATCACAAAAAGGGACTGATGTATTCATGAATACAAAAAACTATTCACATGGGGGCTCCCCCATAACTTAAATGGTTACATTTGCTGACCACTTCTACTCTAAATACCACTGTGGTCGCCTGGCGACATCGGCCAGTTCGTCTACTGTAGCCGCTGCGCCACACTCTCCATTGGCAACGTCCTACCGCTCTACAGGATCCCTGAGGGTGCCGTCGTTTGCAACATTGAGCACCACATCGGTGACTGTGGTGTCTTGGCCAAGGCATCCAGGGACTACACCATCATGATCAGCCACAACCCTGACAATGGCACCTCAAGATGAGGCAGCTCCTGGATGGGAACGCTACCCATCGAAGTACGACCGCCATGGCTGGTGGATGTCTCCGACATCTCATCAAACTTTATGAACTGGCTGACCTGAGCGGCTACAAGGGTGAAACCCCCCATCGGCGTAGTCCTAGGCGGCTTCCCCACTGACAAGGCTCATCTAGAGAAGATTCGCCGGAAGAAGTCTACGTACGGCTTCATCCCGATGAAGGCCTCATAGACAGTGACAAAGCCAATGATGTGCAACACCCTCCAGTGCGCCTCCTCCTTCGATGGAAGCAACCCCTTCTCAGCGAAGGTGGCTAGCACCATCTCATCTATGTTGGATGACCTCTAGCTCAACATTGTGCTCTAGATTCATGAACGGATCTATGAGTTCTCCTCTCCCTCGCTTTACCCTATCTCACTTAGGAACTGCCGTGACGCACGAACACACTCAGCGAGAAGGAAGAAGGAGGAGAGGCAGCAGCTCAAGAATAGGTGGAGGAACAGGACGAGAACCCTCTCCCTTACCCTATTTAAGGAGGAGACACAAAAGTTGGAGAAAGGCGAAGGATTGGGGAGAAAAACCCTCTCCCTTCCTCTATTCAATGCAGATGGGAATTTGATGGGACGCGTCCTGACCGACGGGACATGCTCTGCTCGATGAGACAGTGCCTGGTCAAATGGGACATGGCCTAGGCATGGCCCACCACTACCACGCGGTGGGTGTGAGAAACATGGCGCAGCTGCATGCAGGTGGCTCTCCGCCTTCCCAGACAAGACCTGGAAGGGCCCAATGATAGAACCTCCATCAAGGGGAGACCAACGGGCCTCCTGTGTTGATTGGATGGCCCAGGCAAACGCCGAGCAATGGGGTTGAGGAACCAAACGGTCGTTGAAAGATAAGCACCCTTATTTACTTACTTTACATATCAATTTCACTACCGAGCCTCCGACCCCAGCAACGGTAGGGGCGTGGACATTGCTCGGGGGCTACCAAGAGTGTCTACTTGTTTAGATATTCTCTTCACCTGACCCCTCCTTACGTTTAAAAACCAGAGGCACATTGTGCAGGTGTAAACTTAGAGTAAAACTGGTCGAACCGCTAGACCCTATGCCCCAGCGACTATGGTATTTTTGTTCACCAACATGATCGAATTCTTTGTCTCCGCATCCCAGGCTTTAGCATGCACCTTCTCAAGAAGGGTTCAGAGGGGTCTACCTGTAGAATCTCCTTCAAGGAGAAGCTGTTAGGTCACCCAAGTCAATCAAACGGCTTGAATCACTGCCGAGAGATAGAAATGAAAAATTGCGATGCTCGTGCAGGTTACACCGGCCCCATCGCAAACGTCGGACCTGAACCCCGCACGGACATATCTGGTAAGAGCTCCCCGTCACTCATGCCACCAAGGTAACATCACCGACCCTCGCCTTTGTTTCCATTATATCATACATTCATCCCATATATCCAAGTGTTGCATATGCAATTGCTACATCTCAACGCTTCGCGTTGCATCACGAAGCGGTAGTCGCCTCATTCAATATGAGTGGCAACTGATCGAGGTTTGAAGGCCGGCCCACAAAGTGCTCAAGGCCACCTCATGTCAAATAGAGCCAGACGAGAAAAACGAGATGAGCCCCAGCGGCCTTGCCCGACCCCGCTTAGAAGCGGATAGGGACATCTTGACCTTTCATGTTCGATCCCAACCTTGAGCCAAACCTACAAAATCTCCATCGAGGAGTGGCCAATGGGCCACCCGAGCCTATCAAATGGCTCAGGCATCTACAGGGGGGCGGGTTAAGAAATAGTGGGATGCCATGAGGGCTCTACCGACCCCATCAGCGGATGACGGATCCAAATTCCACTCGAACATGCCCGTTAGCGAGCTCATTGAGCGCGACACTCAAGCCATCGAGGCAAGTGCCGTTAGCTCAGCCCCTCTAGTTGTGGAAACCAAGGATGGGGTAACGCATGAAACATGGCTGACCCCTATCAGACCCAAGGGGCTCGGGGGCTAGAGACGCCTACAAAGGGCCCAAGGCTGCATCGCGTCAAACAGAGCCAAGGGAAAAAGCAAATGAGCCTCAGTGGCTTGTGCCCATCCCGCTTAGAAGCGGACAAGGTCATCTCAACATTCTCATTCGATCCTAGCATCTAGCCAAGCCCATAGAATCCTTATTGAGGAGGAATCTGTTGGAAGGCGGGTTATAGAGCAACGGAATGCCCCCTGAGGGCTTTGTTGATCCCGTCATAGGGATGGAACTAGATTTGTCTGAACAGCCCCATCAGCGAGCACATCGAGCGCATCATGAGCCATCGAGGCAAGTGATGCTAACTCAACCCCTCTGGTTGTAGAAACCACGGACGGGGCGACGATCATAAAAATGAGCCAACCCTTGTCCAAACCTCTGCTACGCACGGGGGCTTGAGGAAAGTTGGACTTACAAGGAGATCGAGTGCATGGTCGTAGAATGATAGCTAAAATCCTAAGGAAGGGGTATGTGCGAATACAAGAGTAGTTTCACTATCCTCTCTTCGGTCTTCAATAACATTCGACCCTAGCAACCGCAAGGGGTCGGATCTCACTCGAGGGCTGATAAAGGTATAAAACACCCTTTTTCAAAATAGTCACTGCATCGGACCTCTTTCTCATGTCAAGGTTAGTGGCAAGGTTTGTGGAAACGAATAACCGAGCATGCCTAGTCAAACTACAAAGCCCCGACGGCTACGGCAACTTTGCTCACCAGCATAATCAAAGTTTCCCTCTTACACACTTGGGCCCTACGGTCTTAATGAACAAAAGGGTCAGATTGCATGAGCCCTTTTTTGAATGCAAAAAGGGAAGAAAGCAAGTTCAATCAAATGAAACAAGACGGTTTTTAAGATACAAAAGCACCGACACTTGTCTATAGATTACAGATAAATGTCCATCAGACCCATTCGACCACTGGCGGAGCTAGGGGGGCTGGCAGGGGCCATGGCCCCCCCCAAATGTTTCACAAAAAAATAGTAGTATGACTTAATATTTTTTATTTATATTAAGAGGGAGATTATATAAAATTCTTGTCATATATACCTATTAATATCTTCTAGATAATATAATCATACAAAACACAACTAGATAATAAAATTATCGCAATGAAAAAGACCGAGCCGACCCCCCTAAGTATAATTCCTGACGGCCGCCCCCTGAGTATAAATCCTGGCTCCACCACTGCATTCGACTAACTATCCCCTCCGGGGGAGAACTATCTCTTCAACCTTGTCCACCAGGTTCTGCATGACAGGAGCCACCGCCTTCTCTATTTCGTCCAGCTCAGAGGCTTCATAGCCAGGCACGAAGCCAAGGCTCATCGTCTCCAAGTCAATACTCTCGACATAGTGGGAGCGGGCGATGGCGAAGGCTTGGGTAATCCCGGAGCGAAGAGCTTCCCTCTCATGCTGGCGCACCCGCGTCGTGATGTCTACGGCAGCAGAGGCCACAAGCGAGCTGGTTCCCTCTGGCCATGCCACCTCTAGGTCATCGAATACCACACCGATGGTGGCGCGCAGGAGATCATGCTCATCGCACTCCGCCTGAAGGATCCCCCATGTCTCAGCAAGCTCCGTAACTAGCCCAGCGGAGACGCTCTCACCCTTCGGGCCACCGTGGTTCCAAGATCAGCCCGAAGGGAGCTAACCCCCTGCCACACCTCCTCATGCTCTTGGACGGCCTGGTCACGCTCCTCGCAGGCCATGCCATGCTTCTAGCGGAGTCTCTCCATAGTCTGGCGTAGCTTGTCTCGCTCCTTACGTAGCCAGGCTATCTCCTTGGCGTCCAGGCTCACCCTCTACTATAGGGCCACGGACCTCTCCTCGGCTCCCAACTTGAGTTCCCACTCCTTCTCCACCTTGGCCAGGAGGTCAAAGACCTGTTGGTGGGCCTCAGCATCCCTCTAGAGCAGCCCGTCCCGTTCCTTTTGGACTCTAGCGACCTCCTCCTCATCCTGTCGCGCCCTCGTTGATAGATCATGGAACGCCTTCTCGGCATCCTTCATGTCCCAATGGGCCTCGGCCTCCCGCTGCTGGAGCCCAGCCGCCTCCTCAGCCAGGGGAGTCAGCTCGGCCACCTGTTGTTGGGCGATAGCAAGCTAGGCGCTCACATCCCTGTACAGTCGGGCCTCTTTGATGAGGCAGTCCCATTCCACCTTCTGCTCGTGGAGGAACTAGGATTTCTCCTGGCTACGAGCAATAAGGGACTGAAAGGGATATCAATGTCAAAACACAAAAATACATGAAGAAAGAGGAAAGCGAGAGAAGAGATTAATTGGATACCTGGCCAGTAGGAATGATGATGTCGCGTAGGATGCTCCTGGCCTAGTTTAGGACTTCCATCATGGCCGAGATCCCTTCATTGAGACTCTCCCGCTCTATGCTCTCAGTAGCATCGTCGAGCGAGAAGAGTATCAACGATGGGTCTTGAGGATTGATCCACTAGAGCAGCGACTCACCCCGTGCGGGTGAGTAGCTTCCCCATGACATCAGGGCCAAGGGTGACCCCCCGCTAGTCCTCTCCACCACCGCCACGATGCCCGGGGACCCTATGGCTATGTCCCCCTTCGTCGGGCCCATGTCGAGCGCCGTCACCAGGGCTGGTGGCGGCACGGATCGCTCCGCTTCCTCAGGCACCACCGTGGCTACGTCTGGCTGTGCCTAGCTCATCATAGTCGCTGCTGCCTCCATTTGCGTCGAAAGGGCCTCGACCAGCGGTGTCACGCCCACAGCAGTCAGTGCCACGAGTGTGAGCAGTAGCTCAGTCCACTCCGACGTCGGCAACGGAATCGCTTCCACCGCTGGTTGCTCGGCAACCTCCTAGGGCACTCCTCCAGCCTCAGTGACCGCTTGTCCCGCTGAGGGCACGGGCGCCACCGTGGGTGGGTCCTGACCGACCGACGAGGCTGTGACGCCGGCTCCGCTCCCACCCGAAGCAAGAGCAACATCAGGCGACGGCCGACGTGTCGCCTGGATGGTGACCCTCTTCTAGGGCGCCAGCGCCAAAGAATGGCTTCATCTTAGGATTCTGCAAGAAACGAAAGGCGTGAGTCACGCTAAAAACAGAAAAAAAAACACAGGAGTCAAGAACTTACATCGGCACTGTCGGGCAAAGGATACGCTTGGGGGACGAACCCCTGGGCCCTTGCTCCACCTCGTTGGGGCGGGGCCATTTTGAGCCTGCCCCTTGCTCCTGGGTAGTGGGGCTCGCCACTCTTGCCTCCGGGGGCACGGCGACGGGGCCACCCCCCTCCGTCAGCACCTCGGGCATGGCGGCAGATCCGCCCACCCCTATTAGCTCTTGGAGCATGGTAGCAGAGCCGCCCCTCTCCACCAGCACCTCGGGCACAGCGGCAGATTCGCTCGCCCTTGCTGCCTCTTGAGGCACGGCGGAGGGGCCACTCCCCTCCGCTGGCACCTCGGGCATGGCGGCAGACCCGCCCGCTCCTCCGTCAACCCCGTAGGCGCGCTTCCCCGTGTGGAACGGGAAAGGCCCCACAAGGATGAGCGGGTACCTATCAGCGTACCCCACTCTCCTGACCATCATGCTCGGTGTCATCAACTACCACATCATCTTCTTCCTCATCGTCGTCGTCGCTGTCAGTCTCCTCTCCTCGCTCCCGTGCCCGCAGCTTCCGCATCTTCTTCTTCCTCTCGACCTCTTTCGTCTTCCTCTGCCACTCAGCTGCGGCACGGTTGGCCGCCATCACCAACAGGTCCTTCGACAACGGAGCCGGATGATCCATAAGGGCTAGTTTCTTTGGCTGGTTTCCCTATCTCGACATCAGCATCAAGGGATCGAAAGTTCAATTAAAAAGAGAGGCACGCGGAAAGAAAACTTACGAAGGCAATGTACACTGGCTCTGGCCGCATTGGTGGGTGCCCCGACACTGGATACACAAAATCAAGGACAGCACCGGCGTCGTCCCGCGGAGGCTCCATCGCCTCCATGATGCGTTGTGCCACTTTGGAGGGGGAGAAAGCTCCCTCGACGGACGGTTGGGGCTGCCGCCGTTCGTGGCGCGGCGGCCGGCGTGGTTGGCGATGGGCGGCCGCGGTGGCGACGGACGGGCGCGGGAGCGACGCCTACGCGGCCTTGCTCGGGCAGCGGGACTGGCCACATGGTTATACCCGGCTCTGCCGCGCCACGGATCAGGGCGCGGCACTGCCGCGCCAAGATCGGTGGCGCGGCAGAGCCTTGCCACGTCAGCGGTCAGCGGCGATGGTCGCTGCCACGTAAGGCCTCTGCCGCGCCGCCATGCATGGCGCGGCACAGGCATTTGGCCGCGCCAGGGCAATAGGCGCGGCCAAAAGTGTTAGTTTTTAAAAAAACCCGACAGTGTTAGATTTAAAATTATATTAAAAAAAGGGTTAAAATTAAAAAAAAATCTCCTTTCATGAAGGGTCGTCTGTTTGTTGAATTCTATGTCGAGTTTCCCGAGCCTGGTGCGCTCTCCCCTGCCCAGTGCCGATCATTGGAGAAGATCCTTCCACCCAAACCAGGGAGCCAACTGTCAGACATGGAGCTGGACCAGTGCGAGGAGACCACCCTGCATGGTGTCAACATAGAAGAGGAGATGAGGCGCAGGCAGCAGCAGAAGCGGCGGGAAGCCTATGATGAAGACGAGGAGGCGGCTGGCCCAAGGGTGCAATGTGCTCAGCAGTAAAATTTGGTTCATCAGATCACTTCTCCAAAAAATTTCTGCAGGATTTATCCATCAGATCATCTCGATTCTTTTTTTGGCAAAAATGCTTGTTACTAGTGTCAGGAAAAAAAGAGAGCCCCAGGATTCAACCCTGGTCATTCAGCTACAATTTACTGAGCACGCCTGTGCAATGCGTGGCTGGCTTAGTTAAGCTCCATGTCGATGTTCTTTTGTGTACCCGTCTAAAAAGTATCCAGCTCATGGTGTGCTACTATTTGATGTGTAAGAAACATTGATTTTGTTGGTGGTAATGATTTGTGGTGCACCGTGATGGTCCTTGGAAGCGAAAACTGCCGAGGTATGTTTTAGATTTTAATCTGATTTGTCTAAACCGGGCGTCGTCTGTGCACTTCGTTTGATGATAGTTTGGCTATTTTGGAGTCCGTGCTCTTCTGTTTGATGATAGTTTGGCCATTTTGACATCTGCCCACGCCATTTTGGTTGGCCTATCGTGATATCGTGCTACTCTTACGTCGCTGTGCTTGCCGCTGCAGCCTTTGCATCCGGTTCACCGTGTGGTGTGATTCAGCTCGACCCCGCCTGGGAAACTCCCGCATTTGCTCGTTACCCGTTCTGCCAGGTGGCCGCTCGAACAGCTGCGATCTTTTTCGGCTGCTTTCTGGGGGAATCTTGCTGCTCTCGAGATGTTTTCTTGCGTCGTTTGTCGATCACGACGGGCGGGCGGGCGGACTGTTGATTCGCCTCGACGATTCGTGCAAGTCTTGATGCGGCTTGCTCGAAAGACGCAATCCAGGCAGGTTTCTCACGTGGGACTGGCCTGGGAACATGTTGCATATACTTGCATGAGCAGGGGGTTGCGTGACTGGACGTTGAAAGTACGTATATACTCCGTATTCTATAAGATGTTCAACGCACTATTTCTATGAGTTTCTGAATTTTCTCGAGCAGCACGTGCACGTTGTGCTCCTTGCCGTTTGGGCGTCCCTCTTTTAACTGCAGCTGCACAACACCACCTCACCTCACGTAACGGCTAGTGGTTGAGACGCAGCTTTTCTATGGGCGATTTGCCTGTCTAAACCCCTTCCTGCCGCACTTAAGAAACAGAAGAAAATCGTCTGGACAGAGGCTTGTACAATTTCAGCATCACACTGCCACAAATTGTCAGCCCAGTGGCCTGTAACGCATTTCATTATAGGCTGCGTTCGACTGGTACGGAGGAAGTACGGTTCGAGGCTGAATTTTACTGTTTACGAATGATTCGTCCCATAAATTTCTCCAGATTTCTCCAAATTCCTTGAAGCGAACGGGGCCATACTCTGACGGTCTGACCATTACATACCACTTGGAAATAATGTAAACAGAGAGTTTCAGAGATGGAATTTGTCAGTTTATTTTCCAGTTAAGGACGTCCTAACTAACTCTAATGTAAACAGAGAGTTTCAGAGATGGAATTTGTCAGTTTATTTTCCAGTTAAGGACGTCCTAACTAACTCTGTAGCCTATACAGTGACAGACTCATCAAATTTGTCAGTTTCAGAGATGTATTCTCTACCACTGTGTACTGTAGTGGTGGTGGCGTTTAGCAGCACACAAGCTTTTGAGCCCTCGAGCTATTTATGCCCGGTAACCGGAAGCGCTCTCCTCGGTGCAGCACCGCGCTTTTCCACGGCCCCGGTCCAGTGCGCCCCTCGTAGCTCTAAGAAAGAGCCATGGAAGCTGACGCACTACTCCATGCGCCCACCACCTCTTCCTCTTCCTCCTCCTCCTCCTCCGACTCCGGCGGCGGCTCGTGCGTCATCAATGGCGCGCAGGAGCTACTGTCCAAGACCGGCGGCAAGCCCCACAAGAACGTGAAACGGAAGAGAGCCGCGTCCCCGCTTGCTGCTCCCGGGGACGGCGTGGCGGTGGCGCCCGAGGCCACCGTGGACGACGACTGCGGCGGCGAGGAGGGCAGCGGCGGCCGGCGCAAAAGGGGCAGCGCCGGCACCAGGCACCCGACGTTCCGCGGCGTCCGCATGCGGGTCTGGGGCAAGTGGGTGTCCGAGATCAGGGAGCCCCGCAAGAAGTCGCGCATCTGGCTCGGCACGTTCCCGACCGCGGAGATGGCCGCGCGCGCCCACGACGTGGCCGCGCTAGCCATCAAGGGCCGCGCCGCGCACCTCAACTTCCCGCACCTCGCGCACGAGCTCCCCCGCCCGGCGTCCACCTCGCCCGCCGACATCCAGGCCGCCGCAGCCAAGGCTGCTGCCGCCGCCGCCGCCGCCGCCGTCGATGCCGATGCCGACGTAGAGCAATGCGAGTCGTCCTCCCACCATGCTGCCGAGACGCCATCGTCGTCGTCAGCCGCCAGTTCGGAGGAGGTAGCCGCGGCCAGCAACACGGAGGAGAGCGTGCTGTTTGATTTACCCGACTTTCTGCTGGACCTGAGGGACGGCCTCTGGTCACCCTTCTGGGCGGCAGCTCCGACGGCGGCGGTCGAAGAGTACGACGGCGACAGCCTGAGCGAGCCGCTTCTGTGGGCCCACGATCACTGCTGGATGGACGCTGCCGCCGCGCCGGTGCAGCCGGACTAGCCGTTCAGTTCGGACGCACGGCCGGCCGTGACCTGCCGGTGGTGGTTGCCCGCAACGGACGACCGATGCCACGTGCTTTTAGCTTCGTGTGTGCGTTGTGCAGAACTGTAGAGAGAGAGAGAGAGAGAAACGCATGGCCGGCCGTTGTGATCTCCGGGTGGCAAGTCGTTGTAGAATGCGGTGAAACAGTGGCTTGCCTTGCCTACTTGCCTGTGTGACCAGACAATAAAAATTGGTTTCTAAAATGACTTTGGCCAAGTAATAACTTGGGAATGTCAGTATTACAGCATCAGTTGATTCAGTTGTATATAGTTGAGTACCCGGCTTCTTTAATTTGTCAATACGTACTGCGTATATATTGTAATGCGGAAAATGAAATAGGCAAGGATCTTGTTAAGTAGATCTTCAACATTTCATGTTAAGTGTAATACTGATCGTATTAGCGAGTGTTTTTTTTTTTTTTGAGGAATGGAGAACGAAATTAAATTTTGGATTAGCTCTAGACGTTGTGATACAAGCTACTCATACCACATCAAAACTTAACAACAAGAGCCTCTCCTTTTCTCTCGCTTTCTAACCCTAAGGAAAACTGTCAACCACTCAAACGAGAGCCTAATCCCCAAGTTGTGCTCCACACAACCTACTATCTCTCTGTATATAGACACTTGATTATTTTTCAAAATGTTCTTATATGAAGCACTCAATCCAATTATCCCTAGGGGTAAAACTGTTAAGATTTTTGTCAATGCATCGGATGGACCCATCGTCTTTGTGACTTCGCTTTGCCTCGATGCAAGCTTTACGATGACCACACATGTCTTCTGACTTGTCAAGCAGGTTTTGAGCCCAAATCGCTCAAACCCATGCGCCAATAGTTTTGGGATCCAAACCACCAATACCACCATGCTTAGTTTTGAGGATCAAACCAGCAAACCCTCTTGCATACCCTACAAGTTGTGACTCACAAATGTCGATGTGTTTTCAACCTCCGGTAAGGTTCGATGCCTTCGCCTTCCTTCTTGACTTGATCGACGCTATCTTCATCATCCACAATGTAGACGTGTGTCCCGTCTCTGCCAAGTGCTCATGACACCATCATCCTTTGTCCTCGACTTGGTCAACACCATCTTCATTATTCTCTTCATTCCTTGCACTCTTTCTTTTCGTGTGAGCGATATGCTTAGTCCATGACGACCTTGTTGGTCTTACTTGATCCGTCAGTCCTAAGCCTCTCCTCGCTTGCCCTTCACCGCTTTGGTTCATTGTCGTGAACCTTGCTTGTCATTCACCCATTCTAGCCGACAAACCTGTTGCATCCATCACATGCACTTCAAAAGACAAGAGATACAATACAAGACATGTTTTCCCACGCAACACAACACTACACCGCTGGTTAGCCGTTAGCCATTGGCCTAATCTAGTATATATAAGTTAAGAGCACCGAGAAAGCCTCAAATCATCTTCATAATGACTTGTCATTCTTCAGTCAAGGGCACATATATATCAACCTTGACTTCTCTAGTTCACGTATTTTCAACTAATTATTCTTTCAGTATTAGGCGATGTGAAACTAATTATATGACGACTTCGTTAATTTCAAGATTTCTCATTCTAGTCTCTCATAGGAGTCATATATAGGAGTAGGCGTGAGTATGCGCGCACATATGTGGGGCATTTGTAAATGAGAATCTTGATGTATCTTTACACATTTCCTATAACATTCACATGAGTTTATTAGTTAGTGGAAGTATCTTTGGGAGTAGTTTTGTATGGTTGATGTACTATATGCATAATGAAGGATTAGCAGTCAAAATCAAGATATGAAGTTAGTTAGATTGGCACATTTTAGTTTTGGGTGAAAAATTAATACTTGCTAGTTTTTGTCCACTAGCTAGCTTGGCTGTTATATATTCCACTACCACCGGACACGTTAGTTACGCTTAGGTTCCTACAGTCTTAAGCAATAATGTTGTTAGTCAAAATCTAATGATCCCAAAGCTTACAAAAAACGCCATACATTATTAGATATTCTTATTTATTTATTAATAATCTAATGATAAAGTTCATCAAGAAGAAAATAGAATCACAGCAAACAAAATTTCTAGTTCAGATTAGAAAAAAGAAGATTAAATAACAAGCATTATAGTACAATTAAAAATCCGTACTAATCTCCCCTGTCACCGAACACGGCATATTCCGTGACAGCCACCTGATATTTTTTTCCTCCTACTAGACAAAACTGTGGTCCAACATACACGAGCAACTTTGGCTATAAAATGGTTTTCTTTTGTGAGACATGCATACATATGATTTGTTAAAGGTTATTTTATCAAATCATTATTTAGCCACTCCTACTTCATTAATTTCTAGGAATTTGATAATCATATTCTTTCGGTCAAGAAAAATGGACCCGAGCTGTAACATCCTCATCAATTCATAACACGTACGTAGCACTCAGAAATTAAGATCAACGGCTCGTGTAGCCAGTGCAAGCATATATACGAGAGAATGATGGCATGGCGAAAGGGCAAGGCCAACAACTTCAAATTCTACACGACAACATATATATATATACGCAGCGCATTTTAATCACGAGGGAAAAAAAAGCGCTATCAGTGGCTTAAGATTTAAGAGGCGCACGCAGCTGTAGGAGGGATATGCACCGTTGGCGTTTTGTTTGTGCCCAGTGGCATGGCCAAGTGCCCACGTCCGGGCCCCGGGGCCGGCGGCTGTCTCCGTCTGATTTGGGCATCCAAAGAAAGAAAGAAAGCAGCTGGCCGGGTGGCATTCACGGTAGGTGAGACGTAGCGTGCCAATTCGCCGGCGTTCAATAACTCAATCGGGCGTCGTATATATAGCTGTAGTTTTAGAACCTATCGATGTGCAAAACTATGGCTTAAAAAAAAGACTGGTAACGTATCCGTACGTTGCTACGGGATAGCTAACAATTTATACTAAAACACACGGATCACACTACAAGATAATAATGCTGTAAAAATTAAATATCAATATTAAAGTAACCGTTAATCTAAAAAGCAAAGTTTATGAAATTAACAATCACGGAGAGCGCGGCGTCACATGCTTACAAACTCTACTTTATAGACATTTTCGTGATGCGCCTAAGATAATGTTTTATATCGGCAGGAAGAAATCTCCGATATCCATTTCTTTCGTGCGCCAATAAATCCATGAATAAGTTTTGCCGCATCTCCATACCATCATGTACACAAGCTCGAGTATATATGTCGGTGCAGAAAGTGACCAACACGTAAATATTTGTAGTTTTGCTGTACGTTGTGATCGGATGTGGCCTAGCACTCAATGACGCTGGGTTTATACTGGTTCAGACAACGTGCCCTACGTCCAGTTTGAGTCGGTTGGTGACTTTATTACTGAGCCCAAGTGTCCGAAGTTTGCTGTGGGGTTACAAACAGAAGAAAAAAAAGATATGGGTACAAGAGGTCCGGTCGGACTCTGGTCTGAAGGGCCAAGAGTGACGGGAGCTCCGCTATGTGCTAAGTGTTCGAGCGTGCGCTCTGTGTAGCTTTAGAGTGTCTAAAGCTACAAAGGATGAATCGATGTAAGTGAACTGAGGGGTCTCTTTGCTGGGAGAGGATGCATCCTCTTTTATAGATGAAGGGGACGGCCTTACAATTGAGAGAGAGAGAGTACGTATGCTACTAAGTTTTGTTGCCCACGCCGGCGGATACCAGATAATGGTAGACGCCCACAATACTGTTTAATGTCAGATACACGTGGGAGGTTGTGTCGTCTTCTTCTGGTATGGCAGACGTCGGTGCCTGCCATACTATTGATGCCCAGAGACATGTAGGGGGTTTTACCATGTTCGCCTGGTACGGTAAATACCGGCGCCCACAACACTGTTGATGTCTAGAGACATGTGGGGGAGCCTTACCGTGTTTGTCTGGTATGGGAGTTGATGGCGCCCACAACATTGTTGGGAAAATGTCGGCGCCTACAACACTGCTTGGGTTCTGTCATGCCAGAAAGGTCGCAGGGTACTGTCCTATAGGTGTACAGGGTATGGTCCTCGATATCGCTGTTTGACTTTGAGCGTCCTGCTTTACTTGCTCTCCCCGTTTCCTGGTCTTTACCGAGTGGGCGTCCCCGGTCGGTTGGTCCTAGTGGGCTCTGATTGTGCTAGTCGGAGATGAGCTGTAAGCAGGGGTTCGACGCATCCCCGGTCGGAGACGCGGGTTGGAGTCGGAAGTGGTGTTTGGCCAGGCCTTTTGGTCGGAGAGGCCGTCCAGAGGCGGGCCGGGGTCGAAAGGGAGCGTTGTTCCTTCTTAGTGAGGCCTTCCTGTTGGAGAGGCGGGCCGGGGTCAGAAGCGGGCGACGTTCCTCCTCGGCCAGGCCTTTCGGTCGGAGATTGGATCGCCCTTCTGGCCTGTCGTTTAGGTTTTTGGGCTGGCCCACGAGTTGCACGTCGTTCGCAACGTCATCTGCGGAGTCGAGCCTTTGCTGGGAAGCCGGTCCATAAGGGACCCTAGGTTTATGAACCTGATAGGAGCCCCCGAGCGATTCGGGTAGAACCGTCTGGGTTTTTTGTCTTGACGGCAGGTGCGCGCGAGCGCACCCGTGGGTGTAGCCCTCGAGCCTCCGGGCGATTCGGGTAGAATCGTCAGGTGGGTTTTTTGTGTTGTCAGCAGGAGAAGTTTCGTTTCTTCAGCGGGTGCACACGAGCACCCCGCGGGTGTAGCCCCCGAGCCCTCGGACGATTCGGGCAGAATCGCCTGGGGTTTTTTGTCTTGACGGCGGGTGTGCGCGAGCGCACCCGCAGGTGTAGCCCCTGAACCCCCAGGCGATTCGGGTAGAATTGTCTGGGGGGTTCGTGTTATCAGCGGGGGAAGTTTTGTTTCGTCAGTGGGTGCGTGCAAGCGCACCTGCGGGTGTAGCCCCCGAGGACTAGGGCGATTTGGGCAGAATCGCCGGGGGGTTGTCAGCGGTCAGTTTAGGGATTGGGCGAGACGGAGCTCGCAGATCCTGGCGTTGGGCGCAGCCGAGGCAGTTTTAGGGATCGAACGAGACGGAGCTCGCCGATCCTGGCGTCGGGCGTAACCAAGGGATCGGAAGAGGCGGACTCGTGGACCCATCGTGCGCAGCCGAGGCAGTTTTGGCGCAGCCGAGGGATCGGGTGAGGCGGACTCGCAGACCCGTCGTGCGTAGCTGAGGTAGTTTTAGGGATCGGGCGAGACGGAGCTCGCGTATCCTGGCATCGGGCGCAGCCGAGGGATCGGGCGAGGCGGACTCGTGGACCCGTCGTGCGCAGCCAAGGCAGTTTTTAGGGATCGGGTGAGACAGAGGTCGTGGATCCTGGCGTCGGGCGTAGTCGAGGGATCGGGCGAGGTGGACTCGCGGACTCATCGTGCGTAGCTGTGGCATTTTGTAGGGATCAGGTGAGACGGAGCTCGTGGATCCTGGCATCGGGCGCAGTCGAGGGATTGGGCGAGGTAGACTCACGGACCCGTCGTGCGTAGCCGAGGCAGTTTTGGCGTAGCCGAGGGATCAGGCGAGACGGACTCGCAGACCCATCGTGCGCAGCCGAGGCAGTTTTAGGGATCAACCGAGACGGAGTTCGCGGATCCGGGCGTCAGGCGTAGCTGAGGGATCGGGCGAGGTGGACTCGCGGACCCATCGTGCGCAGCCGAGGCATTTTTAGAGATCGGGCGAGATGGAGCTCGCGGATCCTAGCATCGGGCGCATCGGAGGGATCGAGCGAGGCAGACTTGTGGACCCGTCGTGCGCAACTAAGGCATTTTTTAGGGATCGGGCGAGACGGAGCTCGTGGATCCTGGTGTCGATCGCAGCCGAGGGATTGGGTGAGGCGGACTCGTGGACCCATCATGCGCAGCCGAGGCGGACTCGTAGACCCGTCGTGCACAGCCGAGATAGTTTTATGGATTGAGCGAGATGGAGCTCGTGGATCCTAGCGTCGGGCACAGCTGAGGGATCGGGCGAGGTGGACTCATGGACCCATCGTGCATAGCCGAGGCAGTTTTTAGGGATCAAGCGAGACGGAGCTCTTGGATCCTAGCATCGGGCGCAGCCGAGGGATCGGGCGAGGCGGACTCGTGGACCTATCATGCGCAATTGAGGCATTTTTAGGGATTGGGCGAGACAGAGCTCGTGGATCCTAGCGTCAGGTGCAGCCGAGGGATTGGGTGAGGCGGACTCATGGACCTGTCGTGCTTAGACGAGGCATTTTTAGGGATCAGGCGAGACAGAGCTCGTGGATCCTGGCGTCGGGGGCAACCAAGGGATCGGGTGAGGCGGACTTGAGGACCCGTCGTACGCAGCCGAGGCATTTTTTAGGGATCGGGTGAGACGAAGCTCGTGGATCTTGACGTCGGGCGCAGCCGAGGCAGAGATCGAGCAAGGCAAACTCGTGGACCCATCGTGCATAGCCAAGGTAGTTTTTAGGGATCGAGCGAGATGGAGCTCATGGATCCTAGCGTTGGGCGTAGTCGAGGTAGTTTTTAGGGATCGGGCGGGACGGTGCTCATGGATCCTAGCGTCGGGTGCAGCCGAGGTAGTTTGGGGATCGAGCGAGATGGAGCTCGCGGATCCTAGCGTCGGCCGCAGCCGATGCAGTTAGGTGTCTTGAGCCGCTAAACCCCATTGGGCTTGGTAGGGGTTGGTTGAGTTTTGTGCGTTACCCCGTCCATGGTTTCTCACAACCAGAGGGACTAAGCTAACGTCGCTTGCCTCGATGGCTCTAATGACACGCTCGGTGAGCTCACTAACGGGAACGTTCGAGTGAAGTCTGGGTTCGTCGTTCATGACAGGGTCGGCATAGCCCTCATGTGGCACTCCACTGCTCCTTAACCTGCAACCTGGCAGATGCCTGGGTTGTTCTGGAGATCGACCCGGGTGGCCCTCTGGCCTCCCCTCAATGGAGATTATGTGGGTTTGGCAGAGGTTAGGATCAAATGAGAAGGTCAAGATGACCTTGTCTGCTTTGGGGTAGACTAGGCGGGGGTCACTCGGGGCTCATCTGTGTTTTCTCCCCTGGCTCTGTTTGACGTGAGGCGGCCTCAAGCCCGTCGTGGGCCGTCCTTCGAATCCCAGTCGGTCGTTGCTCATGTTGAATGAGGCAACTACCGCTTCGTGACACAACACGGAGCATTGTGATGCATTTGACTGCATATGCGATGCCTTGGATGTATGAAATGAATGAATGTGAGTATAGATGGATGAATGATTATATAAAGAAATAGTGGGGGTTGGTGACGTTACCTTGATGTCTTGAGTGACGGTGGTTTGAGGAGCTCCAATCAGAAATGTCCGACCGGGATCCGCGCTCATCGTTTGTGACAGAGTCAGCATGGCCCACATGGGGCATCTCTCTGCTCCTTACCTGTCTCTTGGTGTTCGCCTGAGCTATCTGATCGACTCAAGGAGCCTGTTGGTCTCTCTTGGCGGAGATCCCATCACTAGGCCTTTCCAAGTCTTGCTTGGGAAGGCGGAGGGCCGCCCATGTGCAGTGGCACCTTGTTTCTTACACGCGGCGTGCGGTAGTGGTGGGCCATCCCTAGGCCACATCCCATCTGACCAGGCACTGTTCGGTCATGCAGGGCGCGTCCCATTAGTCAGGGTGTGTCCCATTGTTTCTATCCGCATTGAATGGGGGAAGGGAGAGGGTTTCTCGCACCACTCCTTACGCCTATCCTCATCTGCTCCGCTTCTTCTTTAAATAGGGGAAGGGAGAGGGAAAGGAGAACCCATAGATTTGTTCATGAATCTAGAGCGCAATGTCGAGCTGGAGGTCATCCAACGTAGATGAGGTGGTGCTGGCCGCCTTCGCCGAGAAGGGGTTGCTTCCATCGAAGGAGGTGGCACACTAGAGGGTACTGCACGTCGCTGACTTCATCACCGTCTACGGGGCTTTTGTTAGGATGGAGCCGCACGTGGACTCCTTTCGGCGAGTCTTCTCCAAGCGAGCCTTGTCGAAGAGGAAGGTGCTTGGGACTGCACCAGTGGGAGGTTTCGCTCTTGCAGCTACTCAGGTTAGCCAGTTCATAAAGTTTGATGAGACATCCTCTAGCCACAGCAGCCATACTTCAGTGGGCAGCGTTCCTATCTAGGAGCTGCATCGACTACATGAGAAGGTCAGGAGCTCCATGCTCTTCTGCTGAGCATCTATGGGTGCGATGCCCTTGAGGTACCCATTGCACTCGCCAAAGTTGAGGGAGCAGAACTAGGCAGGGCCCTTGCAGTGGTGGTTATGTCCGGCGGCATGTGCCGTGGCCTCACCTTTGGCATCAGCCAATGCTGCCAAGGGGCCACAGTAGCATTTGGAGTAGAAGTAGTCAGCAAATGTAATTATTTAAGTTCATGGGGGAGCCCCTGTGTGAACAGTTTTTGTATCAATGAATGCATCAGTTCTGCTTTGTGATGGAATCACTATCCGTTCCTTGTTTTTTATCCTAGCATAGCTTTGTTTTTATCCTTTCTTTTTTGCACCTACCCGTTCGTTCCATAGGCCACAACTTTAAGAACCTGGGCATGGCCCGCGAGGCTCGACTGCTCGTAACCGTAGGTTGTGGCGGGGTGCGCTTGGTTGGGAGTAAAAACAAAGTCACATAGGGTAATCAAAGGAATGGAATGGAATGCCCTTTCGTTTGGGAAAAAAGTTTTACCATGTGACAGTAAAACGGAAACAGAGAGGTAGTATTTAGTATTGTACCCTCATGGTGCCCCCGAGCGACCCGGGCTGAAAGTGTCTAGGCCGGGGTGCTTTATAGGAGCAAGTGTTGAATAAAAGTGGTAAGACCGAATTTAGGGGAAAACAATGTAGCTGTTCAATGTTCCAAGTATTGGTGAGAACGTTGCCGTTGTCGTCCTTCAGTTTGTAGGCGCCCAGTCAGATCACCTCGATCACCGTATAGGGTCCTTACCATGGTGGAGAGAGTTTGTGTTTCTCCTTCGTTGATTGGGTCCTCCGGAGTATGAGATCATTGACTTCGAGGATCCTCCCCTTGATCTTCCTTTCGTGGTACCTGTGGAGAGTTAGCTAGTAGTGAGCAGAGTAGATGATGGTCATCTCACGGGCCTCCTCGAGCAGG
This sequence comes from Miscanthus floridulus, assembly GCF_019320115.1. NCBI lineage: Eukaryota > Viridiplantae > Streptophyta > Magnoliopsida > Poales > Poaceae > Miscanthus > Miscanthus floridulus. The sequence goes on along the minus strand of NW_027096749.1, from coordinate 20,116 downwards.
TCAACTATGTCTTTCTGAGCCTCCACAGCTCGGTCGAGGTCAAAAGCCTTCACTCTTGGGGCACCGTGGTCGAGGTCAGAGGGCAGCACTGCTTCAGCTCTGTAAATTAGGAAGAAGGGTGTGAACCCTGTGGATCGGTTTAGGGTTGTTCTCAGGCTCCAGAGGATCACTGGGACCTCTACAACCCATCGCCTGGCGTACTTGTTGAGTCGGTCAAAGATGCATGGCTTAAGTCCTTGGAGGACCATGCCATTGGCACGCTCGACCTGACTGTTAGTACATGGATGTACGACTGAGGCCCAGTCGATCCTGATGCCGTATCCATCACTGAAGTCTAGGAACTTCTTCTCAGTGAAGTTAGTCCCATGGTTAGTGATGATGCAGTTAGGAACGCCAAACCGGTAGATGATGTCGAGGAAGAATTTGACCGCCTCTTCCGAGCGGATGTTGGTGATGGGCTTGGCCTCTATCCACTTGGTGAACTTGTCGACCACTATGAGCAGGTGAGTGAAGCCGCCTAGGACCTTTTTGAGGGGTCCTACCATGTTGAGGCCCTAGACCGCGAATGGCCTGGTGATGGGGATGGTTTGAAGCTCCTATGCCGGCAAATGAGTTTGTCGAGCGTACAATTGGCATCCCTCACACCTACAGATGACCTCCTCTGTATCTCGTAGTGTGGTGGGCCAGTAAAAACCTTGGCAAAAGGTTTTTTCGACTAGCGACCTTAGGGCCACGTGATGTCTACAGATCTCGGCATGGACCTCGAGGAGGAGCTGTTTCCCTTGGTTGGTAGGGATGCACTTCATGAGCACCCTCGATGGACTCTGTTTGCATAGTTCATCACCGAGCGCAACGAAGGTCTTGGCGCGCTGAGCGATCTGTTGGGCTTTAGCCCTTTTAGGTGGGAGAACCTCCTCGAGGAGGTAGGCGAGTAGCGGCGCTCGCCAGTCGGTTTGATCGAGTGCTAACATGACGACATCAGCGGGTGACATCATCATGGAGGCACTAGGGTCAGAGCCCCCAAGCATCAGCTTTGCATTGGGGTGTGGCTAGATTAGACCTTCTAGGACACGGGTGGATGGCTCGTGGAGATCGTTGATGAAGATCCCGCTCGGAGACGGATCCCGCCTGGCAGCCAATTTTGTGAGAAAATCGGTGGCATAATTGTCCTTTTGGGGGATGTGATGCAGCTAGATCCCCTGGAATTTGTCCTCAAGCTTGTGCACCTCCTGGCAGTATGCTACCATGAGGGGGCTTTTGCAGGAGGACTCCTTCATGACTTGGTCAATGACCAACTCCAAGTCATCGTGGACGTAGAGTCACGTAGCGCCGAGCTCGATGGTGATGCGCAACTCGTTGATGAGGGCCTCATATTCTATGGTGTTGTTTGAGGCCAAGAAATGGAGGCAGATGGCATAGTGAAGCCTACTCCCGTTCAGGGAGATCAGAACCACTCTAGCCCCCGAGCCGGGTGCCATTACGGACCCATTGAAGTACATTGTCTAGTACTCGTGGGTGACGTCCGAGGTCGGTAGCTGCACCTCCATCCATTTGGCGACAAAATCCACAAGAGCCTGAGATTTAATAGCAGTACAGGGGATATACCTGATGTCATGGCCCATGAGTTCGAGTGCCCACTTGGAGATTCATCCCACGGCATCGCGGTTGCGGACGATGTCCCCGAGCGGGTATGAAGTGACGACCACGACTTCGTAGTCAGTGAAGTAGTGCAGGAGCTTCTGGGTTGCCATCAGCATGGTGTATAGGAGTTTCTGCACCTAGGGGTACCAGACCTTGGGGTCGGTGAGTACCTCCCTGATGAAGTATACGGGCCACTGGACCTTAAGGTGGTGTCCCGGCTCCTCCCTTTCGACGACCAGGGTGGCGCTCACCACATGGTTGCTTGCCACAACATAAAGGAGGAGGGGTTCTCCCCGTTCGGGAGCGATGAGGATTAGGGCCGATGTTAGTGATGCTTTGAGGCTCTCTAGAGCCTGCTGAGCTTCCTCAGTCTAGACGAAGGCATCCATCTTTTTGAGGAGCTTGTAGAGTGGCATCCCTCGTTCACCGAGCAAGGAGATGAATTGACTTAGGGCAACCAAACAGCCGGTGAGCCTTTATACGCCCTTGACATTGCGTATAGGGGCCATGTTGGAGATGGTCGTGATCATTTTGGGGTTGGCCTCGATGTCATGCTTGAACACAATGTATCCAAGCAGCTTCCCCTTTGGAACCCCGAAATCACATTTCTCGGGATTCTATCTGATGTTGAACCTTCGGAGGTTCATGAACATTGTGGCCAAGTTTGCGATCAGGTCGCAAGCTTGAGCTGTTTTGATCACTATGTCATCAACATAGACGTCGATTGTTGGTTTTGCCCGCTCGGCTTGATCAGGCTAGTCGAGCAGGTCGATTTGGTTGGTGAAGCATTGTTGCATGCACCTTTGGTAGGTGGCACCAGCGTTCTTTAGACCAAAAGGCATGGTTATGGAACAGTACGAACCATATGTGGTGATGAACAAGGTTGCGAGTTGATCAGACTCTTTCATCGCAATCTGGTGATAGCCTGAGTAGGCATCCAGAAAGGAGAGGATCTCGCATACCAAGGTGGAGTCAACTATCTGGTCTATGTGTGGCAAAGGAAAGTGATCCTTTGGACACGCTTTGTTGAGGCCAGTATAATCAACACATATTCTCCATTTTCCAATCTTCTTTTTAATAAGAACAGGATTAGCAAGCCTGCCGGAGTGGAATACCTCTCTGATGAATCTAGCTGCCAGGAGTTTGTCCATCTCTTTGCCTATGGCCCTGTGCCTCTCATCATCGAAGCGATGCAGGCGCTGCTTGGTAGGCTTTGAGACTAAGATGAGGCACAATGCATGCTCGGTGATGCCCCGTGGTATGCCCGACATGTTAGATGGCTTCCATGCGATGACATCGTGATTGGCACGCAGGAAGTTGATGAGCTCGCATTCCTATTTGGTCGGGAGCTAGATCCCAATCCACACCGTCTTGGTTGTGTCAGTGGGGTCGATCCCCACCGCCTTGGTTTCCTCCAATGGGTGGAAGGCCATTGAGGAGGTTGGTTTGTTGCAGTCCGGGACTGCTGGGGTCGATGACTCCCCGCGCAACGGGAGCTCGATCGAGTTGATGACCACGGTGGCGAGCTCGAAATGCTCGCGGTCGCACGTGAAGGCGTGCGAGAAGGCGCTGCCCATGGTGATGACGCTATTTGGTCCTAGCATATTTAGCTTGAGGTAGGTGTAGTTGGGGATTGCCATGAACTTGGTGTAGCATGGCCGCCACAAGATGGCGTGGTAGGACCCTAGGAAATCCACCACTTCGAAGGTGAGGATCTCCGAGCAGAAGTTGGCTCGATTGCCGAATGTGACGGGCAGGTCGATCTGCCCAAGCAGGTACACCTACGCTCCTAGGATCACACCGTGGAAGGGTGAGCCCGCTGGGCGGAGTTCTGACCAGGGGATGCGCATGGCATCAAGGGTGTCGACATAGAGGATGTTGAGGTCATTGCCTACGTCCATCAACACCTTGGTGAGGTGCTTCTTGTGGATGATGGGTTCGACGATGAGCGGGTAATGTCCTGACCTAGCGACATGGGAGGGATGGTCCCTCTGATCAAAGGTGATCGGAGATTCCGACTAGCTAAGGAAGGAGGGGACGGCCGTCTCGGCAGCGCATGCCTCTCTATAGCATACCTTGTGCTGGCACATGGAGCAGATGGCGTCGGATCCTCCAAAGATCATGATGCATTCCTCAGGGTCGGGGAAGCTATACCCGTCCTTGCCCGCTGTGCCTCCTTTCTTGGATGCCGCCTCTTTGTTGTCTTCTTCTTTCGGCCCACCGGCCTGTCGTAGGAAATGTTTGAGGAGCTCATAGTCCTTGTAGAGGTGTTTGATAGGGTAGGCGTGGTTGGTGCATGGTCTATCCATGAGTTTGTTGAAGTGGTCAGGTAGGCCCTGCTGGGGTTGCTTGCCCACACGATCAGCTACGGTGACCAACGCGGTGTTGTCCGGTTGGCGTCGATCCTTTTTGTTCTTCTTGCCCCTCTATGTGGAGGGGCCCTCGTCTTGGTCCCTATGCTTGGCCTTGCCTTTGTCCCAGCCTCCATTGAAGGCCACTCAGATCACCTCCTCACTGGAGGCATGGTTTGTGGTGACATCGAGCATGTCACAGGTGGTACGAGGCTTTAGGTAGCCAAGCTTGTGGATCAGGGGCTCGCAGATTGTCCCGAAGAGGAATGCGCTGATGACGTCTGTGTTAACGACATCAGGGAGGGAGTTGCATTATTGGGAGAACCTACATATGTAATCCCATAGGGACTCGCTGGGCTCCTACTGGCAGCTCTTGAGGTCCCAGGAGTTACCAGGGCAGACATACGTCCTCTGGAAATTTCTGACGAAGACCCTCTTAAGGTCCGCCCAGTCGTGGATGCTTTTGTGTGGGAGGAATTCAAGCCATGCCCGAACATGTTCCCCCATGCAGATGGGGAGATATTGAATGATGAAATGGTCATCATCCACCCCTCTGGCTTGGTAGGCGAGCTAGAAATCTTTGAGCCAAATACCATGGTTTACCTCCCCGGTGTACTTGGCGATGTTGGTGGGTGGTCGGAAGCACTGTGGGAACAGCGCTCTCCAGATGCGCCGGCCAAAGGCCCATGGTCTCGGGCCATCTAGGCTAGGACTCTAGTCGTCCGGCTGGACCAGCGGTCGCTTGCACCCTGGCGACCCTGGTTCAAGCCCCACAGACGATGACAACTGTCAGTGCAGAAAGTGACCAACATGTAAATATTTGTAGTTTTGTTGTATGTTGTGATCGGATGTGGCCTAGCACTCAATGATATAGGGTTTATACTAGTTTAGGCAACGTACCCTACGTCTAGTTTGAGTCAGTTGGTGACTTTATTCCTGAGCATAGGTGCCCAAAGTTTGCTATGGGGTTACAAACAGAAGGGAGAAAGATGGGGGTAGAGAAAGATGGGGGTACAAGAGGTTCGGTCGGACTCTAGTCTGAAGGGCCGAGAGTGACAGGAGCTTCGCTATGTGCTAAGTGTTCAAGCATGCGCTCTGTGTGACTTTAGAGTGTCTAAAGCTATAAAGGATGAATTGATGTAAGTGAACTGAGGGGTCTCTTTGTTGGTAGAGGGCGCATCCCCTTTTATAGATGAAGGGGACGGCCTTATAAGTGTGTGTGAGAGAGAGTACGTGTGCTACTAAGTTTTGTTGCCCACGCCGGTGGGTACCAGATAATGGTAGGCGCCCATAATACTATTTAATGTCAGATGCACATGGGAGGTTGCGTCGTCTTCTTCTGGTATGGCAGACGTCGATGCCTGCCATACTGTTGATGCCTAGAGGCATGTAGGGGGTTTAACTATATTCACCTGGTATGGTAAATGCCAGTGCCCACAACACTATTGATGCCTAGAGGCATGTGGGGGAGCCTTACCGTGTTTGTCTGGTATGGGAGTTGATGGCGCCCACAACATTGTAGGGAAAATGTCGGTGCCTACAACACTGCTTGGGTTCTGTTATGCCAGAAAGGTCGCAGGGTACTGTCCTATAGGTGTACAGGGTACGATCCTCGGTATCGATGTTTGACTTTGAGCATCCTGCTTTACTTGCTCCGCTTGTTTCTAGATCCTTACCGAGCAGGAGTCCCCAGTCAGTTGGTCCCAATGGGCTCTGATTGCGCCAGTTAGAGAGGAGCTATAAGTAGGGGTTCGGCGCATCCCCGGTCGGAGACACGGGTTGGAGTTGGAAGTGGTGTTTGGCCAGGCCTTCTGGTCAGAGAGGCCATCCGGAGGTAGGCCAGGGTCGGAAGTGAGTGTTGTTCCTTCTTAGCGAGGCCTTTTGATCGAAGAGGCAGGCCAGGGTCAGAAGCAGGAGTCATTCCTCCTCGGCTAGGCCTTCCAATCAGAGATTGGATTGCCCTTCTGGCCTGTCGTTTAGGTTTTTTGGCCGGCCCACGAGTTGCATGTCGTTCACAACATCATCTACTAGGCCGAGCCTTTGTTGGGAAGCCGGTCCATGAGGGACCCCGGGTTTATGAACCTGACAATATATGTCAATATTAGTGCCTATCGCATGGGTAATACTGCGTCTCTTGAAAAATCTTCCACAAAAACTTAAAACAAAGTGTTCTACTCACCGTATAAATATGTGTGGCTTTTGGTCTATTCCACGTAGACATATACTATAGAATAAGATATCCACTTAAGTGTCTATGGCAAGATTCACGATCAGTGATATATAGAAATAGTTAAATCGTAGGTATTATTATTGCAAGCCATAGTGACTCTGAGTTAGTTACCCATCTATGTCCGCGGCAATGTTTCCTTCCTATCTGAAATTTCATTTGAAGACATCCTCATTCCATCTAGGAATATGTACATTCACTATGTCCATGTACTGCAAGGTAAATCCAAGAGTGTACGTGGCATACATTAGCGTTGGTGTGTCTTTCGGGCCATTTGTGCTCTTTTGGGCCTATCTCCTCCAATATTAAATCTATCTATTTTCACAATCCACCTCGCTATTTGTTCATAGAAGAATGGATCAATCAGCATATCTAAAATATAAAATGTGTACAAATAGCTATGTTAGGAAATACCCACAATTTTATTGAGGTCAGCACGTCTGAAGATCTCGCCCAAAGAGTCTAGCACCTGGACCGCATGTTTTTTGGCGTTTATAACAGCAAGGTACCAATGTGTATTTGTAACATTTATTGGAAGGAACACCTATCAAATCCAACAATAAACATTTTGCCAGGCATAAAAAATTGATAATGAAAGACCAATAGATCGTTTAAAAAAATTGCTACCATGTCATGCTTCAAATAAGCTTGCACCCTTTGAATTAAACCAGAACGTTGTGAAGTGCCACAGTTAGGGTAATTGGCTTCAATGGTCTCTTCCTTTTCTCCATCCAGCTTCATGATTGCAACAAAGCACGTAGTTTCAAGATAGACTGTACCTCCTAGCCTCTTTTTCAAACCCTCCTAGGCCTTCAGCAGTTTAATATAAGCATCTATGACCACCTCATGGATTCCTCCCGCTCTAGCGCTACATGGCTCCTCACGACGCGCTCCATGCACATGGTTTGGCAACTGCAAAGACACACGCATGGTACAGACAGACAAATTAAATTTGTAAGTAATGCAACTCATGCGTGGGTGGACTGCAGACACGTACGTGCCATGAAGGCTATAGAGGTCCTCCATCGGGTGTGGCGAGGTCGCGGTGACAAGCCTAGCGATCTCACTGACTATTTCGTACGGGAGCGCTAGTAGCTTCCGCCGCACCACCTGCGAGGAACCGCTCCGGACGGAATTCGTCAGGGTCTGTCCATACCTTGCTGTTCCACCCAATCTTGTGTATGTCCATTATGACGCTCGCTAGCATGCTGTCGATGGATCCGGGTGTTCGAGCGATCACCGCGTCCATGGCACTGACATCGCGTTAGTGAGATACTATTTGTGCAATATTTAATTGAATAAAAAATGCATTATATGTGTTAGTAATGTTCTGTTACCTTGCCTATGGTGTTAGAACCTCCTTAAATACAATATTCTTCGTGAAAGTTCCATCCACTATTGGGGTCTTCTTATCCTTATCTTTTTTATTTGACGCATTCTTATTTTTTCCCTCGGCATTCTTTTTAGCATTTCTCTTCTCCATCTTTTTGGCCTCCTCCTCCTGTGCATCCACATCAGGCGGGAGGGCAAGGATCTTAATATTCGTTCTTGACGTGGCTCTAGACATCGCAACGTACAACTGACCATGAGACAACACCGGTGTGGGTAGGTACACACCCATGTTCGGGATAGTTTAGCCCTGTGACTTGTTGACCGTCATGGCAAAGCTCAGTCTGATAGGAAACTGCTTCCTCTTAAACTGGAACGGGAACATCTCATCATTGGACGAGCATAATGGTATTCAAGGAAGGAATACCCACTTCCCAGCATGCTGTCCCACCATGATTTTTGCATCAATTGTATTTCTTCGGAACCCCCGCACCACCAGCCTTGTACCGTTGCATAGCCCATTGGCAAGGTCAATATTCCTAAGCAATATGACAGGACACCCGAGCTTGAGCTTCAAGACGTGTGGAGGTAGCCCGTTGGGGTCAGACTGTTAAGGAACTCCATTGGATAGTAGTTATGTGGATCATCTACCGCGGAGTCAAAATTGTGATACACCGTCTCGCCGCCCTAGAATATATCAATCATTTTTATATTGATCATGTCAACCCAACCGTTATGTGATGTAGTCTTTGTTCGCCATGTTTGCATTTAGATCTGGAAAGATGATGCTGATCAATCTATGAAGATCTTTCTCGGCATCGCCAGAGTACGGGACACAGATGTCATCTAGAATACGTATATTGCCATCTTCATTAACCTCTTTTGTTCCACCACCAATGCACAATAGATAATCTACAAACCACGGGTCACTCTGAGCCCTCATATTGCGGACAAGCTTTAGGTGGCGCATGGATTCCCAAAGATACGACCTTCGTAGAGAAGCACCGACTATTTGAGCCCTGGATCCTTTCCACACAATAGGGAGGACCTATCTGAAATCCCCACCAAGGACAATAGTCTTCCCACCAAACGGTAGGTTTGACCAGCCCATTATATCCCATAGGTTGTTGTCTAGTGCTTCCACATTTTACCTCTTTGTCATAGATGCCTCATCCCAAATTATGAGAGCTGCTTGCTGCAGCAACTTGGCAGTACCACTCTATTTCATGAAGCTACAACAACCACTCTCTTCAATAGTGAGGGGTATCTTGAAACACGAGTGGGCTGTCCTCCCACCTAGCATTATGGATGCTGGGACTCTAGATGTAGCTGTAGCCACAACAAGCTTGTCCTGGCTATGTAGTTTTGCGAGAAGTGCCCTATACAAAAGGCATTCCCTATCCTACCAGGTCCATCCACAAAGAATAGCCCACCTTGTTTGCTGTAGACAGCGGCCATTATCTCATTGTAGGTAGACCTTTGCTCGGCGTTGAGTAGTCGCACAATAGCACATCTTTAGGATTCTGCTCAACGCTAGCTTCTTCAAATATCTCACGAGGAATATGGCTAGCATCGTCATATGAGTTATCAATATCTAGAAGAAAAAATGACCTTATGTCATTCCCCATAGACTGTAGCATATTTCTAATGTCTATCAAAACCATTTGTTGCACCAGATCCGGGGATGGATTATTGCGGCTGTAGTCCTCTGACATTGCATCGTAGTGTTTTTTCCACAACCATATCACATCATTCGGCTCGCAGAATACCAATATTGTTACAAATAGCCTTCGCAGAGAGGAAGACTAAAAGGATCAAGATGCCCAAGAGGGGGGGTGAATTGGGCTAATTCTAAAATTTCTTGCAATAATTAAATCCTACGGATAGCCCAATTAACCCCTTGTGCCTAGAAAAGTGTTTCTATCAATCTAACGCACAACAGACTTGCAACCTATGTTCCAAACTTACTCTAGCATAGCAATTCTATGAATGTAAAGACAAGTATTGAATTGCTCAAAGTAAATGCTCAAAGTAAATAGAGAGAGAGGAACACGGCGATATTTTTTGCCGAGGTATCAGAGAGTCGCCACTCCCCACTAGTCCTCGTTGGAGCACCCATGCAAGGGTGTAGCTCCCCCTTGATCTGCGCAAGGATCAAGTGCTCTCTACGGGTTGATTCTTCAACACTCCATCGCGGCGAATCACCCAAAACCGCTCACAACTTGAGTTGGGTCACCCACAAGCTCCGTCGGGTGATCACTAAGCTCCCAATCACCACCAAGCCATCTAGGTAATGGCAATCACCAAGAGTAACAAGCATGAACTCTCACTTGACCACTCAAAGCCTAATAAAAATGGTGGATGCACACTTTGCTACTCTTGATTCACTAATGAGGCTACTCTCTTGGATCACGAATTTCAATCACCTCACTAGGACCTTGCTCTTCTTAGCACTCACAAACATGTTTCTCAGCTGTTGGAATAAGCAAAAGTGACTCCACACATGAGTGGAGCTTCTATTTATAAGATAGCCAAAAAACGAACTATTATGTGCCTCTGCGGAGTGACCGGACGCTCCGGTCATGTTGACTGGACGCTCCGGTGAAAGGTCCTAATGGCTAGAGGGGGGTGAATAGCCTAATAAAATTTCTACAACAACACTTAACAAAATGGTTAGACTATTATGAGGCGAAGCAAGTGTTGTGCTAGCCTACTCAAAATGCAAGCCACCTACCACAATTCTAGTTTAGATAGGGTCTATTCACACAATAGCTATGACACTACCCTATGTTAGTGTGCTCTCAAAGTCTAACTAAAGAGCCACACCAACCAACCAAGCAAGCTCTCACAACTAGCTACATTAAAGAGCTTGTCAACTAGTTTGCGGTAAAGTAATAAGAGTGATCAAGAGGGTTATACTGCCATGTAGATGAAGAACCAATCAATCACAAAGATGAATAACAATGAAGACCAATCACCTTGGAATCAATGATGAACACAATTATTTTTTACCGAGGTTCACTTGCTTACCGGCAAGCTAGTCCTCGTTGTGGCGATTCACTCACTTGGAGGTTCACGCGCTAATTGGCATCACACGCCAAACCCTCAATAGGGTGCCGTACAACCAACACAAGATAAGGATCACACAAGCCACGAGCAATCCACTAGAGTACCTTTTGGCTCTCTGCTGGGAAAAGGTCAAGAACCCCTCACAATCACCACGATCGGAGCCGGAGATAATCACCACCCTCCGCTTAACGATCCTCGCTGCTCCAAGCCATCTAGGTGGCGGCAACCACCAAGAGTAACAAGTGAAATCCACAGCGATACACGAACACCAAGTGCCTCTAGATGCAATCACTCAAGCAATGCACTTGGATTCACTCCCAATCTCACTATGATGATGAATCAATGATGGAGATGAGTGGGAAGACTTTGGCTAAGCTCACAAGGTTGCTATGTCAATGAAAATGGCCAAAGATCTGAGCCATAGCCGGCCATGGGGCTTAAATAGAAGCCCCCACGAAATAGAGCCATTGTACCCATTCACTAGGCACATTGCGCTCTGACCGGACGCTCCGGTCATACTGACAAGACCCTGGACTCAGCGTCCGGTCCCCTGATTTTTGCCACATGTTAATCTGAGTTAAAACTGAATCATCAGATCACAACGGCTAAGTGCTGACCGGATGCTCCAGCAAAACTGACCGGACCCTGGAGCCTCAGCATCCGGTCGAGTACAGTAAGGGTCCAAATCTATTTTTCCTTGACCGGACGCATCCGGTCCACCTTGACTGGACACAGCCTAGCATTCGGTGGAGTACCCTACCACTGTACCACCTGGTCAGCGTGATTGGACGCAGGCAGTCAGCGTTTGGTGCATTCAGATCCAGCGTCCAGTCACTTGACCGACGCGGGCATCTCCTCTATCTTCTTCACCCTTGCTCAAATGTGCTAACCACCAAGTGTATCACCTTGTGCACATATGTTAGCATATTTTCACAAATGTTTTCAAGGGTGTTAGCACTCCACTAGATCCTAAATGCATGTGCAATGAATTAGAGCATCTAGTGGCACTTTGATAACCGCATTCTGATACGAGTTTCACCCCTCTTAATAGTACAGGCTATCATACCTAAATGTGATCACACTCTCTAAGTGTCTTGATCACCAAAACAAAATAGCTCCTACAAATTATACCTTTGCCTTGAGCTTTTTGTTTTTCTCTTTCTCCTTTTCAAGTTTAAGCCCTTGATCATCGCCATGACATCACCATTGTCATGTTATGATCTTCATTAGCTTCTCCACTTGAAGTGTGCTACCTATCTCATGATCACTTGATAAACTAGGTTAGCACTTAGAGTTTCATCAATTCACCAAAACCAAACTAGAGCTTTCAATCTCCCTCTTTTTGGTAATTGATGACAACCCTTATACAAAGATATGAATTGAAATTTAATTGAATCCATGTTGCTTGCCCAATGCATATTTACCATGTGTAAAAGGATATGGACAAGTTTCATGAACTCCAAATGGTAGCAATTGCTCCCCCTACATATGTGCTAAGAGTTTAGGATTGTAGCTTGCACATATGCTTAGATAGGAAATATAGGAGTCAATGTCTACCACATGATGCTAAGGTATAAAAGATGGACCTTTGAAGCAGTGATACCAATCGGAGTGCACCAATATATCATTCCTTAGCACCATGGTTAGCTCAATATCACTTGGAAACATACTTTGAAAAGATACCACTTGTAAAGACTTACTTGGAAATGAAAGTTATCTAGTGATTTCATTTCATCATTCAATCTTACAACTAACATTCATCACACAAGCATAGATGTTTAAATTTAATACTTGTGCCATGCAAGCAAACATATGAAATGCACATTTAAATGCACCATACAAGTTCATGAGCTTGCTCCCCCTACTTGTGTGCTCAAAATTTTAGTTGATCCCTTTCCTTTGTTCATTTCTCTACCCCTATGTCATATATCAAGATATCATATGTTTCTTTCCCTTTATGATATTTTTTTCTTTTTTCACTATCTTTGCTACTATCTTTGTTTCTCTCCCCCTTTGTCATCAATGACCACAAAGGTTCTAAATATAGATAGTATTACTTGTAGGGTCGAGATTATCAATGTCAATCAATGGGGTGAGGATCATTTTCCTAAATTTGGTCTAGTCTAGATCATTTACCAAAGATATTTAACTCGGTTTGATCCAAGGACAAGCTTCTTCACACCTCCAAATAAGGGTTATCTTATACCATGTTGAGTTAAAGACTTATAGCTCATTTTCTAGATTAAACACTAGGATTACAAGCCCATAAACATGTCATATGCTATCACTAGATCAAATCAAGCATTGAAGCAATAGTGATACCATATAAACATCAAATTCATTTGATTTTCATGAATGAGCCTAATAAAATAGAACCACTTGAAAGGTCCTAATAAGATTGAAAATATGACTAGATGCACTAAATATGTCCTTAGCAAGGATGTATGCCATGCCAATCAACTTTTACCTTGGATTGCTCGAAGGAGAGGCATGTCATATGAGTGGGGGTGCATCAACACATATTTGAGAAATCCAATATGTTCAACTCATTCCTTAGCTTGCAAAACCTTTTCTCATCCAATGGCTTGGTGAATATATTGGCAAGTTGATCTTCGGTGCCTACACTCTCAATGCAAATGTCCCCTTTTTGTTGGTGATCTCTTATGAAATGGTGGCGGACATCAATGTGCTTTGTTCTTGCATGTTGAACCGGATTGTTGGTCAACTTAATTGCACTCTCATTGTCACATAGCAATGGCACTTTCTTGAACTTGATTCCAAAGTCACTCAAAGTGGCCTTCATCGAAAGTACTTGTGCACAACAACTACCGGCGGATATGTATTCGGCTTCGACCATTGATAAGGCAACACTATTTTGCTTCTTTGATGACCATGAAACAAGTGATCTTCCCGACAATTGACATGTGCCTGAGGTGCTCTTCCTTTCAACCTTGCATCCCGCATAGTCTGAGTCGGAGTAACCAACTAGCTCAAACTTTGCTCCTTTGGGATACCACAAACCAACATTTGGTGTATGCTTCAAGTACCTCAATATCCTCTTTGTAGCCTTCAAATGACTTTCTCTTGGTGAGGCTTGAAATTTTGCACACATGCACACACTAAACATGACATCCGGCCTTGATGCGGTCACATAGAGTAGGCTTCCAATCATAGACCGATATAATTTTTGATCCACCATATTTCCACTTGCATCACTATCCAAGTTGCCATTGGTTCCCATTGGTGTGCTAATGACTTTGCTATCAATCATGCCAAACTTCTTGATCATGTCCTTGATGTACTTGCCTTGACTCACAAATGTACCATTCTTTAATTGCTTGATTTGAAGACCAAGGAAGTAACTCAATTCTCCAATCATGGACATCTCAAACTCATTAGCCATCATCTTTCCAAATTCATCACAAAAGTCTTGATTGGTTGATCCAAATATGATGTCATCAACATATATTTGTAATACAAATAAATCTTTTCCAATCTTCTTGATGAAAAGAGTGGTGTCAACCTTGCCCATTGTGAACCCTTTAGAGAGGAGGAAGTCCCTCAATCTCTCATACCATGCTCTAGGTGCTTGCTTCAAGCCATACAATGCCTTCTTCAACTTGTACACATGGTTGGGCTTCTTGTCATCTTCAAAACCGGGAGGTTGCTCAACATATACTTCTTCATTGATGTAGCCATTGAGAAATGCACTCTTAACATCCATTTGATAGAGCTTGATATTGTGGGCACAAGCATAGGCTAGCAAGATTCTTATTGCTTCCAATCTAGCAACCGAGGCATATATTTCTCCAAAGTCAAGACCTTCAACTTATGTATAGCCTTGTGCTACCAATCTTGCTTTGTTCCTTACTACCATCCCATCTTGATCTTGCTTGTTTCTAAAGACCCATTTGGTTCCAATCACATTGTGTCCCTTTGGTCTTTCTACTATCTCCCATACTTGATTTCTTGTGAAGTTATTCAACTCTTCATGCATAGATCAACATCCTTCAAAGCTTCATCTATCTTCTTTGGTTCAATGGATGACACAAATGAGAAGTGTTCACAAAATGATGCCAATCTTGATCTTGTTTGCACACCTCTTGAAATATCACCAATAATTGTATCCAAAGGATGATCTTTTGCAATACTTGTTGGTTGGAGCAATGGAACTTGATTGCTTGCACTTGCTAGATCATTGGGTTGAGATGATGTACTAGCCACTTCATCTTGATCAATATCATGAGAGTCACTTGCACTAGCTTGATTTGTATCATCTTGCTCATTTGAGTTAGAGAGTACTTGCACTATATCATCTTCATCATCATTTACTTGCATGGGCCTTAGTTCACCAATATCCATGTTCTTCATGGCATTTGAAAGTTGAATGCCTCTAACATCTTCCAAGTTCTCATCTTCTTCTTGTGAACCCTTGGTTTCATCAAATTCAACATCATGAACCTCCTCAAGAGTACCACTATCCAAATTCCAAACTCTATATGCTTTGCTTGTAGTGGAGTAACCAAGTAGGAATCCTTCATCACATTTCTTATCAAACTTGCCCAATCTTGTACCTTTCTTCAAGATATAGCATTTCCATCCAAAGACCCGAAAATATGCAATGTTGGGCTTTCTACCATTCAAGAGCTCATATGGTGTCTTCTCTTTTGTTGACACCATTTTTTGCACGTGTCAAAATGATCAGAGTGGGCTAATCGGTAGGAGAAAAGTTACTGTATACACTGACAGCCGATGAAAATCAGCTTGTAAAGATAGTTGCCGATGAATGGTGGTGATCGATGGAGAGGTTGATTTAGACTCGGGCGTTGCCGATAAGGTTGGAGATGTTATTGTCGATGCCGATGAAGGAAGGCTTGAAGGCTACTGCCGATGAAACAGGAAGTATGCCGATGGAAAGGAGGTCGGTGAGATTTCCATCGTAATCGAGGCGGACAGGGAAATAGATAGGAGTTGATTTCCTTTTCTATATTTGTTAGAGTGTGATTCATGTAAGAGTCGTGTGTTTCCTTAGATTTGGACTTGGTGTCCTAGTTGTGTTTGGCTATGTCTCTTTAGATCAGGGTATAAATATAGATTGAGGGGCAATGTAAAAGATATATCAATCAATATCAAAACCAATTTTTACTCCTATTTTGCATCTACTTTTTGGTGATTTCGTCAATTTGCATATTTTCTCTTTTTACGAGTTCTCATTGATTCGGCGAGTTGCACAGCTTCAGTGCGACCTTCGGCGATTCTCGAGTTCCGCGTGACTACCTCTTGGCCGTGACTTCCGGGCGTATCGCTGTTGTCAGGACTAAAGTGCTCGTATCTTCATCCTTATCGATTAACAGGTCAAATCGACTGGCATGCTTTGGATATCGATTTGGGTATTAGCCCTTTGTGTTTGCAGATCCACTTTTGCATCAACACATCTTTTGGCACGCTCGGTGGGACCAATCAATCCGATCAGTATGTTCAATTCCGAGATCGATTCAGGGAACATTATCGCGATATCAGAAGAAGATCTTAAGGAAGAGCAGAGGCAGGCTATGGAAAAGGCTGTAGAAGAATACAGACAGCTTTATCTGAAATCGTTTAGCCTGAACAAGAGTGGACAAGTCATCCAGAAGCAAGATTTGTCGTTGCCTCGGCAGGTTACCTTTGACTCCAATCCTGGTAAACTTCAAGAGATGGTTAATTCTGCAGTAAATCATGCTTTGATTAATCATTCCAATGTACTGTCCAATACTGTTCATAATGCCGTGGTTAGAACTCTCAAAGAAGGACAAGCGTCACAGCATTATGTTGGGCCTGCCTATCACCAACCAGAGCCGGCATCTGTTAATACTCCATCGGCTCCCTCGACCATTGTGGGTACAGAAGTTACTTCTCCTCCAGTATCGGCAGGCTTACCTAATATTCAATCTACACCGATACGATCAGATCCGGTACTACTAGGAGGACGAGTTCAGCTTAATACAGATCTAGCGGCATCAGCTATGTCAGGCCCTGTGTCTCAGAATAGCCAGATTCCTGCTAATTGGTGGGGATATGGTATGCCTCCGGAGTCATCTGCTTTCAATCCTGGGTTACCTCAAGTATTTGACGTAGTAGGAAAAGCTCCTATACCATCGGCTGTTTCGCCGATGGCTCAAGTGCCTCAATATGCTACAGCAACTACTGTGCAACCAACTCCAGGAGGTTTCCAGATGCCTTTGGTTCAAACACCTAGTTCAAGTCCATCGGCAAGCTTATTGCCGATGCAGCAGAAAGCCCCTGTTATGAGTCAAACTGGGGTTCAGTTCATGCCTCAAGCTGGTTATAATTATCCAACAATGTCAGCAAATTACCAGCCATCGGTAAGTTTTGTACCGATGAGTTCTAATAATGGTTGGTCAGGACAGTTACCTGTTCAACATACAGTTCAGCAAAATCAACAGGTTGCAGGGATTCAACAAAGTCATATGCAAGCTGGTTTCCAGAATCAAGCATCGGCAGCTCAGCCGATGAATCCTTTTCAACAGGTTAATGGACCACAAGTAACGGCAAATATGCTGATTGCTGGAGATCGTGGGCCACAAAGATATGTGGAGGGATATCAGCAGGCACCTCCCATAGAAATTCAGCCAGTTCGTCATCAGGAGGCTGATGCTTTTTGGGCCGATAGGATAGCAGAAATTATGAAGGATCAGTTTGGGATAAAGCCCAAGGTCAATACTTATTCTTATCGGACTCCATACCCTCCTGCATATGATTTAATTCCTCTCCCAAATCGGTACAAGGTACCAGATTTCACTAAATTCTCTGGGCAAGATGATACATCAACAATGGAACACGTCAATCGCTTCATTATTCAATGTGGAGAGGCAGCTAGCAGAGATGAATTAAGAGTTTGATTATTTTCATCATCTTTGTCTGGATCGGCATTTGCATGGTTCATTTCATTACCACCAAATTCTATTATTACTTGGGTTGATCTAGAAAAACAATTTCATAAGTATTTCTTTGCTGGAATCCATGAAAAGAAGCTTACCGATTTAGTAAAGTTGAGATAGCGTAATGATGAATCGGTAGAAAGCTTTGTGCAAAGGCTACGAGATGTAAAAAATAAGTGCTACAGTCTGGTGCTGGATGATCGGCAGCTTGCCGATCTAGCTTTCCAAGGGTTATTGCCACATCTTAAAGACAGATATGCTTCTCAGGAGTTTGAAAGCCTCAGTCATCTTGTGCAAAGGATCTCTGATCAAGATACTAGGGTTTTTGAACCTAAAAAGAATTGGAGTAAAAAAGTATCATTTGTTGAAGAAGTAAGAGATTCTGATTCTGATGAAGAACCAGTTATCGGCTTAGCTGAGTGGGTTAAGAATAAAAAGCCGATATCTCGTCCCTTTGGTCAGAAAGAGCCAGAAAAGTTTACCTTTGATATCACCAAAGCCGACAAGATATTCGATCTTCTGCTTCAAGAGGGTCAAATTAAGCTGTCACCTAATCATGTGATCCCATCGGCAGAAGAGTTGAAGAAGATCTTGTACTGCAAATAGCACAATGCAACTTCACATAGTACAAATGAGTGCAAGGTGTTTAGGCAACAGTTACAATCGGCTATTGAATCTGGGAGAATTAAGTTTGGTACTTCCAAAGCCCAGAAGCCGATGAAAATTGATCAACACCCTTTTCCAGCAAATATGTTGGAGGCCAAAGGGAAGACCAAGGTATTGATGTCAGAAGCGGCTGAGAAGAACGCATCAGTAGATCCCCAACATCGGATAACTACCGATGATGCAAAAAGTAAGGGTTTGCTGGGAGAAAGCAGTAGTTCCAAAAACCCTCCTCGACCTGGCATTGTGATTACCCATCGAAGGCAGCAGGAGGATTGGCGTCAGCGTAAGGACCGATATCGACAACAGCAAGAAGAGAGACGTCGGGAAGAATGGTATCGGCATAAAAATCATTGGAGGTGCCCGTTTTTCATCCATTGTTGGGAAGAAGGTATTAAATTGCCAACTGTTGAAAATTGCCCTGAGTGCAATGGTTATTATGGGGTCAATCGGTCAGAAAGGAGGTTTCAACCTGGCAATCAGGGTTTATTTATCAATGAGCCGATCAGAGGCAGAGCGTCAGTGCATGATCGGCTAGGGGGCAGACTTAGTGTACATGAAAGGCTTGGTAAACGCGCTGGATATTTTCCAAGGAATCAAGAGGAGCTTGAGGAAATGACAAACGCAAGAGTTCCCGATGAAGAAATATTCTACAGGGACCCTAATATACGCCGTGTAGAATCAACTGGGACCTGTTATCAGCCGGTTTGGAAGACCAAGTTTCCTCGATGGTGCCCGGAGGGTCTGACAAAGACACAGAGAAGAAGGATGCAACGTGAGCATCAGGAGGATTTATACCGAGAGGAAAATTCCTTCAATGAGAGGTCCGGTCATTGGCAGTGACAGGTAAAACACAAAAATAAGGGTCCATCGGCAGATGTTAATATGGTATTCATGTTGCCAATGGAGTTTTTGGCACTATCTGATAATGAGGACGAAGTTGTTCTCTGTGATCAAGTAGCTCAGTTGACACTAGATCCAATGATGGCTGTTTTTGAGAAACCTACTGATGACGAGAGACAGCATCTTAAAGCTTTGTTTGTGAAAGGCAGAGTTGATGGGCAGCCTATATCTAAGATACTTATCGATGGAGGGGCTGCGATTAATATTATGCCTTATGTGATGTATCGGAAACTTGGTAAGGGAGATCAAGACTTGACCAAAACCGATATGATGCTAAAGGATTTTGAAGGCAATGTGTCACCGGCTAAAGGGGCAATATGCGTTGAATTGACCATCGGTAGCAAAACCTTGCCGACGGCGTTCTTTGTTATTAGTGGCAAGGGTGCATATAATCTGCTTCTAGGGAGGGATTGGATTCATGCTAATTGTTGTGTTCCTTCTACAATGCATCAATGCCTCGTACAGTGGATTGGGGATAAGATTGAGGTTGTTCATGGTGATTCTTCTTATATCATCGCATCGGCAGAATCAGACACTTATGAGCGAACTAAGTGCATATCAGGAGAAGTTTGGGAAAAAGAGTTTCTTAGAGTTGCTGATTATGAAATTCCACCGATCCAAGCAGTCGGTTCTGAAGAAGGGTTTTAATGGATAGGTTTGCCGATGATGGAAAATTAGGTCAAGGGTTCACATCGGCAGATGATTTAGTAGAAGTAGATATTGGTGATGGCGATAGGCCAAGACCTACTTTTATTAGTGCTAAGTTAGATTCCAAGTGTAAGCAGCAAATGACTGATTTGTTAAAAGAGTATAAAGATTGTTTTGCTTGGGATTATACTGAGATGCCTGGATTGGACCGATCGATAGTTGAACATCGGTTATCAATCAAATCTGGATTTCGGCCACATCAGCAGCCAGCGCGGCGATGCAACCCTAATATACTTCCTGACATTAAGGCCGAAATAACTAAATTAATTGAGGCAAAGTTTATTCGG
>NW_027096748.1:31695-60000 GCF_019320115.1 Miscanthus floridulus | reverse complement strand
CAAAGAGAGAAATTAGATGGCTCGGTTCAGCGGGAAAATCGGCATACAGATCAACCTCGTGTAGAGAGAGACCTGTGATTCGGTCTGTTGAGCTTGAATATTACCGAGTCGTCACTGCCATCTCACTTGACACAAAGAACTGAACTGATTACGAACAGAAAGCAAGATGCATCCACGATCTGGAGGCATTCCAAACGTAGAGCTCTGCAGATCTGGCTTGGCGTCGGATGTGGATTGGGGCGCTGTATTCTCAACCTAAAGCTCAGCGGCGATGCGGGGATTCCAGTAGAGGCGGCGTTTATTTATATTGAGGGGATTGGTGAATTAGGGTTTGAGCCGGAGGTGTGGTGGATGCGCGGCCGTGGCGGATGAGTGGGCTAATCCGTGGGCTTTTCCACAGGCTATGCTTTGGGTTGGTGGCCTGGTGGGTTTGGCCTAGCCCGCACGGCGCTCCTGCGCCGACCTTCTGCAGCCAGCCGCCTCAGCGGCTTAGCCGCGCCTCCCAGCCTGCAAGTCCCCCTCTTCTGCAGTCGCCGGTCGTCGGCAACCCGGCCACGTTGCTCGCCTCGGTTTCAGGATATACATCCGGGCCGTGTTTAGCTGGAGGCCGATTCGGCGCCGCCGGATTCGGCGGTACTGTTTATGCACGGTAGCGTTTGGTTTTTATTTGGTAATAATTATCTAATCGTTGACTAATTAGGTCCAAAACGTTCGTCTCGTAGAGTACAACCAAACTGTGCAATTAGTTTTCGATTTCGTCAACATTTAGTACTCCATGCATGTACCGTAAGTTTGATGTGACGGGGAATCTTCTTTTTACATAGTGCCAAATTCTGGAAAATGGGGAAACTAAACATGGCCCCGGTGTTGGGTGACACAATTATGCTGATTAACTTTAATATAATAATAGTATATGTTTTTAGTTTTTTTAAGACATATTATGTCCAAAATTTTGGGATGGTCTACACGAATGTTTTATGAATTTTCATAAGCTTTATAACGGCATACAACAAGTTGTCAAATGCTTATAATAACTTTCGATTATGATTGTTTTATAGGTAGACGCTGGGTATCTCCGTGTCTCGCCACCCTTGCCAGATCTCTGTGCATCCGTCGGAGCCTTTGACGGAATGTGCATGCCGGGGCAAAGATGAACACCAGCGCCCATGCTGGTCATATCTCCCTTCTATTGATGTCCTCGACAAACAATTAGGCGCTCGTAGAGCATACAATCATACATTGCATGTCTCACGGTCCTATGGAAAAGCAATTTTGCATAGCCTGACTTCTTCGCCCTCGTATAAGCATGATTATCATGATATAGCATCATAACAAAAACTATTGAAGTATTAATTTGAAAAGGCTATGTGTTGTGTATTGCCGAAACTGACGTGTACGGGGTGTTCGGCAGGACTGAAAAATAAGCAAAAATACTGTTCCGACTGATCATTCTGAAAAAAAAAAAAAACTGTTCTGTCTGAGAACACTGTTCATGTGAACAGTGCCCATATGAGTGCGCGCCCCAGCCCCAGCCGAGCGGTCCAGCCAGCCGAACGCTGCCTGCATTGCCAAAACGTCGTATGGTCACTCAATTGTTCTGTTAATCTGTTAAATAAGTCAGTTATAGTCAATTAGAACCATGCTGCTGATGGATGGTTCGATAAAGATATCCGCTAGAACATAATACGACCAGCATGCAACTTCGAGGTGTCTACTTATGCGCGACCTGGTCTCAAAGAACACCTAGCAACACCACCACAACACCCAACAACTTTTATATCGGTGCGAAAAGTGACCAACACGTAAATATTTATAGTTTTGCCGTACGTTGTGATCGAACGTGGCCTAGCACTCAATAGCACAGCGTTTATACTGGTTCAGGCAACGTGCCATACGTCCAGTTTAAGTCGATCGGTGACTTTATTCCTGAGCCAGGTGCTCGAAGTTTGTTGTGGGGTTACAAACGAGAGAGAGTAAGATGGAGGGGTATCGGAGGTCCGGTCGGACTTCGGATAGAAGGACCAAGAGTGAAGGGAGCTCCGACATGCGCTAAGTGTTCGAACATATGCTTTGTTTGGCTTTAGAGTTCTAGAGCCAAGCAGAGAGAATCGGAGTGATCCATCTGTTGTCCGTTGGAATCATCTTAGGTTGTTCGGGCCGTCCTTTTGGAGAGAGTGCATCCCTTTTTATAGATGAAGGGGACGGCTTTACAAGAGAGAGTGTGTGAGAGAAAGAGAGTGTGCGTGCTACCTAGTTGTCGGGTTTATAAACCCGGGGTCCCTAATGGACATGCTTCCCAGCAAAAGCTCGGCCCAACAGACGACGTTGCGAATGATGCGCAACTCCTAGGCCGGCTCAAAATACCTAACATTAGGCCAGAAAGGGCGATCCAGTCTCCGACCGAAAGGCCTGGCCAAGAAGAGGACGACGCTCGCTTCCGACTCCGGCCCGCCTCTCCAGAAGGCCTGGCCAAGGAGAGAACAACGCTCGCTTCCAACTCCGACCCGCCTCTCTGGAAGGCCTGGCCAAGGAGGGACGACGCTCGCTTCTGATTCCGGCCCGCCTCTCCGATCGAAAGGCCTGGCCAAAGAGGGACGACACTTGCTTTCGACTCTGATCCGCTTCTCCGACTGGGAGTACACCGAACCCCTGCTTACAGCTCTTCTCTGACCGGCGCGGTCGGAGCTGACTAGGAAACGACCGAACGGGGACGCCTGCTCGGTAAGAACCCAAAGAATCAGGCGGAGCGAGTAACGCATGGCTCTCAAGTCAACCGCAATACCAAAGATCGTACCCTACACACCTGCGGGACAGTACTATCAAGCCATGTCAAAAGGGTGCCCTGCAACCTTCTAGACATATCAGAACACAAAACAGTGTGTGGGCACCAACATTTGACCTACAGTATGGTAGGCGCCGATATTTGCCATACCGGAAGAACACGGTGGAACCAACCACATGCATCCAACCATCAATAGTGGTGTGGGCGCCGACAAACCACCTTGTACCTGACGGCGTGGGCAACAAGACTAGTGTCAGTGCGAAAAGTGACCAACATGTAAATATTTGTGGTTGATTTCTCGAGTCGGTGTCGGGCGACCTGTGCCCCTGAGCCCCGTTGGGCTTGGTAGGGGTGGGTCTAGTTTCGTGCGTTACCCCATGTCCGTGGTTTCCACAACCAGAGGGGCTGAGCTAATGTCGTTTGCCTTGATGGCTCGAGCGGCACGCTCGATGAGCTCGCTAACGGGGTACGTTCGAGTGGAATCCGGGTCTGTCGTTCATGACGGGGTCAGCATAGCACTCATGTGGCATTCCACTGCTCCTTAACCTATGTCCCGACAGATGCCCGGGTCATTTTGGAGACCGACTTAGGTGGCCCGCTGGCCTTCCCTCGATGGAGATTCTGTGGGCATGACTCGAGGTTAGGATCGAACGAGAAGGTTGAGATGACCCTATCTGCTTCTGAGCAGATTGGGTTAGGGCCACTGGGGCTCATCTGTGTTTTCTCCCCTAGCTCTATTTGACTTGAGGCGGCCTCGAGCCCTTCGCGGGCCGACCTTCGAACCTCGGTCGGTCGTTGCTCATGTTGAATGAGGCAACTACCGCTTCGTGACACAACACGGAGTGTTGTGATACATTAGCTGCATATGCGATGCTTTGGGTGTATGGGATGAATGAATGATTGTATGAATGAATGTGTGAATGCGTGTATGAGAATGGATGAATGATCATGAATCAGAAAAATGAAGTAAGAGGGTTTGTTAAAGTTACCCTGATGACTTGAGTGATGGGTTTCGGGGAGCTTTTATCGGAGATGTCTGAATGGGATCCATGTTCATCGTTCATGACGGAGTCAGCGTGGCCCACATGGGGCATCCCTCTACTCCTTACATGTCTCTTGGTAGTCGCTTGAGCCGTCCGATCGACTCAGGAAGCCCGTTGGTCTCTCCTCGATGGATATCCCATTGTTGGGCCCTTTCAAGTCCAGCTTAGGAAGGTGAAGGGCCATCTGCGTGCGGTTGCGCCTTGTTCCCTATGCTCGGTGTGTGGTAGTGCTGGTGATGGCGACAATCCCAGTGGCGACGGCGGCGGCTGGGTCAGAGGTGACCCTCACGATCCCTCCTACACCGACAGTGGCAGAAGAGAGGAAGGAGACCAGGCTCCCTGCCTTCGCCTGGCGGAGGGACGCATGACTCGCCCTCCTGGTCAGAGCTGGAG
Organism: Miscanthus floridulus; assembly: GCF_019320115.1. Lineage (NCBI taxonomy): Eukaryota > Viridiplantae > Streptophyta > Magnoliopsida > Poales > Poaceae > Miscanthus > Miscanthus floridulus. The sequence goes on along the minus strand of NW_027096748.1, from coordinate 55,782 downwards.
CCGTCGGGAGGTGACGTGGCCAGGACGAAGATAGAGCATCCACCAGCGGGCCACAGAGTCGATGAGGTGGAGATCCCCTGCCCTGGCGAGGCAGGCACTAGGGTGGAGCCACCGACCGTCCTGTCGTCGTGGGAGTTGGTGATGGTCCGGTCGTCGGCTGGGCCTTCCAATGGGTAGGGGGTGAGCCATGACCTGGTGTGGCCCTGTCTCGGCGACCCGAGAAAGGTGTGGTTCATCCTTCGAGATGAGGAGGAGGTGTAGCTCTAGGACATACTTGGGGGAAGAGGACTCGCGATGGAGTCCGATCTCTCCCAAACCAGGGCGAGGCTCGAGGAGGCCTTGGAGCAGGTCAAGGTCGTCCATCAGGCGGTTACAGTCGACCTGCCCTGCGTCACAGAGGTAAATTTTCTACGTTCGTCCTTAACTCCTTGGTATTTTACTAGTTGTCTCAGCATGCTTGCTTCTTGCTTTGTAGGGTTTGTCATCCTTCTTCCAGAACTGGGTGGAAGGGTTGGGTCGCTGGAGCGGGAGCTGGAGATGGCCAAGGCGGCGATTAGTCGGAGCGCGAAGGCGCTGGCCAAGTCCCTCGAAGAGCGATGTGCTCTTGAGGGGGAGCTTGACCAGATCCGCAATGTCACCCAGGTTGTCATCTCGGAGATGTTTAGGTCGGCACCGAGCACCAGCACGCCTGCCATATGACTGGCGGAGGTCCTGAATGAAGTTTGGGTGCTTATCTCCAATGGGATGTTCTATGGGACGTCGAGGGTGCTGACTTTGGTGTCGATGAACCACCCGAACTTGGACTTCGACGCCATCTACAGTGGGTACACCGATGGCTGGGGCGCAGACGCCATCCATGCGCTCGGGGAGAGCTTGTTGCCATGCGCACAGATGGTGGCCGAGCAAGTCTCCACGTAGTGGGTGATGGATGCTCGCCGCGCGAGCGTGGCCGAAGGCGTGTGTCAAGAAGACGTCCCCTAGTCTACGGATGGAGTCAAGGCTAGGTCATAAGCGGACGTCGTCCTACCTCTGACCGAACCGAACGTCGTTCTGTCGGAGACCGAGCAGCCCTTATCTTCACCGGTCGAGCCGGTAGCCGATGCTGTCGAGCGGCCGTAGTAGTATTTAGAGTAGAAAAAATAGTCAATATATGTAAGAGATAAGTTCGTGGGGGAGCCCCCTGTGTAAACATTTTTGTATCCATGAATGCATCGACTTTGTTTTGTGATGGAATCACTTCATAAGGAGAAGCTTGTCCCATCCGTTCCTTATTTTTACCCCTAGCATAACTTTGTTTTTTATTCTTTCTTTTTCGCACCTGCCCGTTTTAACCGTAGGCTGCAACCTTAAGAACCCAGGCGTGGCCCGCGAGGCTCAGCTGCTCGTAACCGTAGGTCATGGCGGGGTGTAATCGGTTGAAATGTTTAAAGCAAAGTTACATAAGGTAATTAAAGGAATGGACTATCCTTTCGTTTAGGTAAAAAGGTATTTACCATATGATAGTAAAAAAGAGAGGTGATATTGCACCCCCGTGGAGCCCCTGAGTGACTCGGGCCAAAAGTGTTCAGGCCGGGGTGCTTTGTAGGAGCAAACGTTGAATGAAAGAAAGCGGTAAGACCGAATTTTTAGGGGAAGAAACGGTGTAACTTGTTCGATGTTCCAAGTGTTGATGAGAACATTGTCATTGTCGTCCTTCAGTCGGTAGATGCCCGGTCAAATCACCTCGGTGACCGTATAGGGTCCTTCCCATGGTGGAGAGAGTTTGTATTTCTCCTTGGTTGATTGAGTCCTTCAAAGCATGAGGTCTCCGACCTTGAGGATTCTCCCTCACGTTCGGTCTTGCCCTTGTCCCGGCCTCTGTTAAAGACTACTCCGTCCGCCTCCTCACTAGAGGCGTGGTTCGTGGTGACGTCAAGCAGGTCATGGGTGGTCTAGGGCTTCAGATAGCCAAGCTCATGGATCAGGGACTCGCAGGTTGTCCCGGAAATGAACACGCCGATGACATTCGCATCAATGACATCAGGAAGGGAGTTGCACCGCTTTGAAAACCTATGGATGTAGTCCCATAGGGACTTGTTGGGCTCCTGCTGGCAACTCTTGAGGTCCCAGGAGTTCCCCGGACGGACATACGTCTCCTGGAAATTTCCGACGAAGATCCTCTTAATGTTCGCCTAGTCGCGGATGCTATCATGCGGGAGGAATTTGAGCCACGCTCGAACATGTTCCCCCATGCAGATGGGGAGGTATTGAATGATGAAGTGGTCATCATCCACTCCTCTAGCTCGGTAGGCGAGCCAGAAGTCTTCGAGCCATATGCCAGGATTCGTCTCCCCGGTATATTTTGCGATGTTGGTAGGCGGTCGGAAGCGCTATGGGAATGACGCTCTCTACATGCGTCGGTCGAAAGCCCGTGGTCCCAGGCCATCTGGGCTAGGGCCATGGTCGTCGGGTCGGCGACAATGCCTAGGGCACGTTTCGCCGCTCCCCTCGATGGTCCAACCGGGGCCCATGTCGCCTACTCTTACTGCCTCTCGATGGATGTCATCATCATGTTGGGCTTGACGTCGGTTGTTGATGATGCTGTGAGCGTCTCGGTTTGGCTCGAGGCATTCACGCATAGGTGGCCGGTGTGGAGCGAGCGCCCGGTTAGGCCATGGTACAACTACGGCTTCCTATTCCGTGCCTGGCGCCTATAGTGGTGAGCGGATGGATCGATTCATCTGGTGCGTCCCCACTCCCCTGGTGAGGAGAGAGACCGCGAGTTAGTGTCGCGACGCGGAGCTCTCCGCCTATTGAACGGCGGTGGTTTTCACTAGCGCCCGGAGGTCCGGTGAACAGCCTGCTCCTATGGGTCGACGGGCTCTAGAAGGCCGCATAGAAGCATCGCCATAGCGGTGATGTTCTGGCTAGCCCAAGCGAATTGTGGGAGATCATTCCCCCCGTCCATGATGTTGCGCTGGGCCTAGCGGGCGCGACCCCGGGCGCTGCTCGCCGAGTTACGCGCACGGGGCGCAGCGTGCTGCGCCGAGCGCGCCGGCACAGGTGGCGACTGGTTCTGCCACCTTTGTCGTAGCTCCTCACCATGCTCCTATGCACACGTGAGGGCCTTCGCACGAGGGTCCAGAGGGCCATGGGTCTATAGAGACTCTGCCACCACCGGTGGCTGTCCCGGAGCGTCTGCCATAGCGTACTCCTAGGACAGAGGGTGGCTAGGTGCCACGATGTCGCCGATGCTGGAGCCGTCGCTCTCAACCTCGTCATCCATAAGGTCGTGGAAAGAGGCGGGAGCATAGCTCACCATCCCCACGAATTTGGATGTGAGAGGGGGTGACGCCAGCATCCTTTGGAGCCCCCCGGGCGTATGCGTCCGCGGGGGACGCGAGGCCGTAGAGGAACCGGTCGTATGGCGGTCGTGGCAAGGACAACGGGGTCCCTCTGGAGAGTCTACGGAGAATATGAAAAAATGAGTAAAGAATAGTATGTACGTTACTCATAGTGGGGTTTGAGCCCAGCGTGGGCTCGGAGCGAAGCGTAGGCGTCTCATCGTTGAGGTCGCCGGGTGGCCCGAAGTTGACGGAGGGTGCTCCTCCTCCGATGGGCGTCGGGATAGGTGCCTCCTCACTGAGGTGAAGCACGCCGAGTCAGTCGACAATGAAGTCCAGACTTCCAAACAGGAAGGCCTAGGACGGCTCAAAGACGGAAGGAACCCACATCCCAACAGGTGGGAGTGCGGGAAACTCCAGCGAACCAAAACAAGTCATATCGCTTGAGCCTGCTGTCGGTGTTTCGGACCGGGGGGTCCTCAACCAACCGACTAGTGAATTTGTTCTGCGTGCTCCCGATTCCGGGTGGTGATGCAAAGAGACACAAGGTTTATACTGGTTCAGGCAATCGGCACCCTACGTCCAGTCTGAGAGATCGAACTTGTATTCCTCGCACCAAAGTGCTCGTAGTAGGGGGTTACAAGCTAAGGGAGAGAGGGAACTAGTCCCAGGTCTCGGCAGGGTGTCGTGTGGACCATCTGAGACGTTGCTCTCAAGCGGCTGGAATGTGTGCATGTGTGTTTTTGGGTCTCTCCCCCTAAGTGACCCAAGTCCTCTCCTTTTATAGTTGAAGGGAGGACAAGGGCAGTACATGTATTACTATGCGGCGTCGTGCCAACAGGGACGGCATGTCCGAGCCCTGTGGCCTGTTCCTATGGCGGCGTGGTCGTCGGAGTGGTCCTTCCTTGGAGTACTGGGGCGGCGTGGTCATCCCATCAGGTCCTGTGCGTCGTGGGAGCCCTAGGAATGCCTCGGAGTGGACGTGGCGGCGAACGTAAGCCACTGTGGACGGACTATGCACGAGGCCGAAACTCGGTCGGTGCCGAGGCTGGTACTGTGGTGGGGGGTCTCGGCAGGCTCGGACCCCAATATCGCCGAGGCCCTGGTGTACCGCGCCGAGGCCTTGAGCGGGCGGCTGATCATGGACACAGTAGTAGGGCACAGTGGCCAGTAACCCCTGTCATATCCTGTCCCAGGCGCAGATCGTGGTCACAGTGTTGGGACACAGTGGCCGGTAATCCCCGCCGTATCCTGTCCTAGGCGCAGATCGTGGTCACAGTGTTGGGACACAGTGGCCGGTAATCCTCGCCGTGCCCTGCCCCGGCCAGTATGGTGCTGATGCGACTTCGGGTCACGTCGGTCATTCTGTGACGTTGAACCGCTGTCCGGCTGAGGTCGCGGGAGTGGTTGAAAGTATTAATGTGACGTGACGCGCTGTCGGGAGGGTCGGCCGAGGCGGGGGGCAACGGACCGCTGATGAGCCGGCCTCGAGCGATACGGAGAATGAGGCCTCGCACGAGACGGAGACCAGGCTCCTTTCCGAGGCCTCGCGCGAGAGGCCTCGCGCGATACGGAGAATGTGCCTCCTGCCGAGGCCTTCCGTGGAGAGCCTCGGGCGAGGCGGAGACGGCGTTCCCTGCCGAGGCCTTCCCTGGGGGGCCTCGCACGAAGCGAAGTTGGTGTCAGGATGCCGAGACCCCCTGCTTGAGGCTCGAGGCGAGGAGGGGGAGGACCCAGTGGGCTTGGTCGCGACGGGGAGGGACCCACGACTTACCTTTTTGCTTTTATTATTTTTTAGATGGGACTTGGGCAACCCATTTGATGTTTTGCTTGGGGTACCCCATTCCAAGGTACCCGACACCTGCCATGCCAAAGACGGTGGAAAGGTGGGCCATCTAATGACTAAAAGCATGAATGTACGGCGTCATCCCCACGGATGACGCCAACTGTCGGTGCGAAAAGTGACCAACACGTAAATATTTGTAGTTTTGTCGTACGTTGTGATCGGATGTGGCCTAGCACTTAATAACACAGGTGTTATACTAGTTCAGGCAACGTGCTCTGCGTCAAGTTTGAGTTGATCGGTGACTTTATTCCTGAGCCCAGGTGCTCGCAGTTTGCTGTGGGGCTACAAACGAGAGAGAGTAAGATGGGGGTATCAGAGGTCCGGTCGGACTCTAAACCGAAGGGCCAAGAGTGACGGGAGCTCCGACGTGCGCTAAGTGTTCGAACGTATGCTTTGTTTGGCTTTAGAGTTCTAGAGCCAAGCAGAGAGAATCGGAGTGATCCGTCTGTTGTTCATTGGAATCGTCTTAGGTTGTTCGGGTCATCCTTTTGGAGAGAGCGCATCCCCTTTTATAGATGAAGGGGACGACTTACAAGAGAGAGAGTGTGTGTGAGAGAAAGAGAGTGTGCGTGCTACCTAGTCTTGTTGCCCACGACGTCGGGTACAAGGTGGTTTGCTAGCGCCCACAACACTGTTGATGGTTGGATGCATGTGGTTGGTTCCACCGTGTTCTTCCGATATGGCAAATGTCGACGCTTACCATACTATAGGTCAAATGTCGGGCGCGCACAACACTGTTTGTGTTCTGATATGTCTGGAAGGTTGCAGGGCATCCTTTTGACATGGTCTGATAGTACTGTCCCGCAGGTGTATAGGGTACGGTCCTAGGTATTGCGGTTGACTTGAGAGCCCTGCCTTACTCGCTTCGCCTGATTCTTTGGGTTCTTACCGAGCGGGCGTCCCCGTTCGGTCGTTTCCCAGTCGGCTCCAACCGCACCGGTCGGAGAAGAGCTGTAAGCAGGGATTCGGTGTACTCCCGGTCGGAGAAGCGGGTCAGAGTTGGAAGCGAGCGTCGTCCCTCTATGGCCAGGCCATTCGGTCGGAGAGACGGGCCGGAGTCGGAAGCGAGCGTCGTCCCTCCTTGGTCAGGCCTTCCGGAGAGACGGGCCGAAGTCGGAAGCGAGCGTTGTCCTCTCCTTGGTCAGGCCTTCCAAATAGGCGGGCTAGAGTCGGAAGCGAGCGTCGTCCTCTCCTTGGCTAGGCCTTCCGGTCGGAGAGGCGGGCCGAAGTCGAAAGCGAGCGTCGTCCTTTCTTGGCCAGGCCTTCCGGCCGGTCGAAGACTGGATCGCCCTTCTGGCTGGCGTTAGGTATTTTGAGCCAGTCTAGGAGTTGCGTGTCGTTCGTAACATCGTTTGTTGGGCCGAGCTTTTGCTGAAAAACAGGTCCATTAGGGACCCCGGGTTTATAAACCCGACACTTCCTAACATCTACAACAACGAACGAAGAAAACCTCTAACATCCTAAACCCCGTCCAAAAAGGAAACAATTCTAGAATTATATATTGTTTTGGACGGAAGGAGTATGTTTCTATGTTAGGTTATTGTTGATAGCAAAAACATATTTTTCCTTTAAATGTATGCTTGCATAAGTCATAGCCAAACTTAGGGTCTGTTCGTTTAAACTTATCAGCCGGCTTATCAGCTAATCTATAATATTTTTCTCTCACAACAAATCAGTTTCAGCCGACTTATCAACCGATTTTAATACGAGTCGAACATGCCTTTTTTTTTTTTTACTCTATCTATTTTTAAAGACGTACGTATGTAGAAACTGGTATCAAAATAATTTTCTTGTTAGGCACTGTTTCAAAAGTGTCAGCGGCCGCCTGGCCGGTGGACGGAGGCGCCGAGGCGTGCGTGTCCTCCAGCAGTCCGGCACTCCGGCCCAAGTGCCCCGCCATCAGAATCCACTAATTCCTGATTTTTTTTCTTCTCCTGTCGCAATCGCCATTTTTGCTAGAGAAAAGAAAAACAGGGCTCGAAAATACGAGCTCCACTACTCCTTGCTCCAGGTACGCTCATCTTCCCCGCTCCAGTGCTCCACCGATCAGGAATTCAGAACTCACAGCCACCGCCTGCTCCCTCCTCGATAAATCCAACCTATTATCCAAACCGTCTCCCGTCTGATCCGTCGCCGTCGAGGATTCGACTCGTCTATCCACAGGCAAAAGAAGAAGAAAAAAGTGTATCTAGCGGGGAGCGTCGCCGGCGATGCTCTGCTCCGGCCGCATGCTGGCCTGCAACGGCCTCTTGCCCGGTCGGCTCCGGCTGCCGAGGGCCGACGCCTACCGCCTGCGCCCACCAGCGCTCGCGCGGAGGTGGCGCGTCGCGGCCTCCGCTGCGGCGTCCGGCGGCTCCTCTGACCTCCCATCGTCGTCGTCTTCGCCGCCTACTCCGCCGTTCGGGGTCGGGGACGACCAGGCCGCCGCATCACCTGGGTAAAAATATTTTCTGTAGGAAGTTGGTAATTTTAACTCTGCTGGTGAGCTGTGAGGCGTGAGCAAAACATGTTTGTTTTCGCTGGTCTACCTACGTGTGACTAGTGAGTCGGTTTGTGATTGCCCGTGCGACGAATCTCGTTCAGACATAGCTTCTCTATCCATCAAGAATACATGGACATGTTGGATCTCTTTTGAAAGTAGGTTAATATGTTGGATCTGACTGACAAACTGTTGGCCTTGGAACTTTCCGTGAATATTTGTTTGTACTCTTTTGCATTTATCGATAGTATTCAGGCATGGTTTGTGCTCGACGAAGATAACATTGGCCCCTGCTTGGCTTTTTGCAGGTTTTGCATCATCGAAGGGCCTGAGACAGTCCAAGATTTTGCAAAACTTGACTTGCAGGAGATTCAGGATAACATTAGGAGCCGCCGAAACAAGATTTTCTTGCATATGGAGGAGGTGTGTTACTTTGTATTCTTAGTCGTATATTGCTACTTGTTTAGTTAAATATTAGCTTTGTAAGCTTGGCACGTATGAAATTGATTGTCAAAATAGATAAGCACTAAATAGCATGCTACCATCCTTGTTACTGCAACACAACTAAAGCTGAAAATGGTCAAACCCCTATCTAAAACATAAGTATTACTTCATTTGAATTAGTTACTAAAGCTTAGTGTGATTTTGTGATGGGAAAGGTTGTTCTATAGCACTGAAAGATGATGATCACATCTTTTTGGAAAATATAACCGAAAGAACCTAACTCCACCGAAAGATACAAACATTATGGAATTTTATCTCTTTGTTAGAATTGATCGGCTTCGAGGACATTTTCCTTGCTTATTTTCTCTAGACGCATACCTGAAATGACAGAAATTCCCATGTTCTAGACTGGCCAGAACAAGGCTGAGCCACACGCCCACACCCTATCAGTTGTGTCTCCGTATTGATGTGGCTATGCTCACATGCTGTGTGCACTCCCCTATGCTCCTCTCTGTCCCAGGCTGCTCCTCACCCCTGTTCCACGCCTGGCCGGCAACCCTGCTATGTCCCATCCAAGCACCAGGCACCACCCCTGCTCATCACGGCCGAGCCAAGATGTCAAGGAGGATAGCCCCAAAGCAGGATTAGTGCATATGTGCTGAATTGGCAGCAGCTATAATCTATGTTGAGAAGGCAGGTAGCATGTCTGTGGAGATGCTGGTGAGATCGTGTTGAAATGGCTGGTTCTGTGTTGAGATGGTCTGGGGCATTTTGGTCCAACTTAACGACAGCCAGTCCAAAATTAAACAGAATAACAGATTGCTGAATACCGTAATGTTTGGATCTTTCAATGGTATTTTAGAGAGCAAGGTTCTTTTGGTGGTATTTTCCAAAAGACACGAGCTTAGAGTGACTTTTCCGTTGTGTAACTGGGTGCTGTTGTTATACTCATTGTTCTGGGCATCCATGTTATGCAGATACTAGATGACTGCCCATGTGAACCATCATAAAACTTGGGATAGATCTTTCAAAAAAGAAAGCTTGAGATATCCAGCGATGTTTGCATGTCTTGTGCAGCTTTTTTTGTTCTGTACTTCAGATTGAGTGTTTTAGTTGGTTCTGGTTGCAGTGGTGCCAGAAAATGCATCGTATTCTCTTTGTGGGTCTTATAGCCTTATTTTCCGTTTGCCTTGTTCATAGATTCGACGGTTGAGAATACAGCAAAGAATAAAAAATGTGGAACTCGGAATTTCAGATGAAGAGAGTGATCGGGAACTCCCTGATTTTCCATCATTTATTCCATTTTTGCCTCCTCTGGTATGTATCTGTGCCTTTTCAGCACTCAGACACAACAATGCATGGTTGTTACTGAAGTACAAACTTTTACCTTATGCGAACAGAGTGCGGCTAATCTAAAGGTCTACTATGCCACATGTTTCACCCTCATAGCTAGTATAATGGTCTTCGGTGGTTTTCTTGCACCAATCGTAAGTCACAGTTCTCAATTTTGGTATCGCTAATGGTGACTGTTCTAGTTTATTTTGCCATACAACTTGATGTGCTATCATGCAGCTGGAACTTAAACTTGGTCTAGGGGGTACATCTTATGAAGACTTTATCCGCAGCGTTCATCTGCCCATGCAGTTGAGGTACTACCACTTTTCCATGGTCCATTCATCTACCAAGGATCATCTAGCTAGGGAATCAAGACTGATCGGCCATGAATACTAACTGCTTCACTCCTCATTTGTCTACCTGTACTGCAGTCAGGTAGATCCCATTGTGGCATCTTTCTCAGGCGGAGCAGTTGGAGTTATCTCTGCCCTAATGGTTGTTGAGATAAACAATGTCAAGCAGCAGGAGCATAAGCGGTGCAAATACTGTTTAGGAACCGGTAAGTTTTCCTCCAAAACCTTTTCTTTTCTCAAACAGGCAGGAGAGTTGTGTATCACGGCATTAAGAAGAAGTAGAACAGGGTTGAAGAAACCCTTACAAACCCACACAAACATGTGCCCCGAAGCACATGCACTCCACAATAGCTTAACTAGCCTCCAAAACCTTTTCATGATCATATACCATGAACATAAGTTCTATGGAAGATTGCATATGCCATTCAGCTTTCGCAGTTATATAGTCCATTGTAAGCGTTATTTATGTTGACACTGTAGTCTGAGATATGTTGTGAAGTTCATTGCTTTCTCAGCTTTAGTGCAGTAATAAGATGTTTTTTTTTGAGGGGAAGTAATAAGATGGTTGACACCTGGGTCAAAATAGTGCTGTGAATTTGAAGTGCTGATAGCTCTTGGGGCCCATATCATAAATTTGTTATGCATTCTGTATGACTACCAAAATATACTTTTGCAATAGAAGACTTCCTTTTTAGCTATGTATGAGCCTTATGGCTCTAGTTTGTATCTGTGTATCATCTCCGGATGGTAGAGGTTGAAACTTTGTTCCGTTATCTAAAAAAAAAATGATGTGTATAAGCTGGATTTACTGTTTGTTCAGACAGTGACAGTTCTATGTTCATGTCTTGTAGGATACCTGGCATGTGCCCGCTGTTCAAACACGGGCGCTCTTGTGCTCACAGAGCCTGTTTCAACATTCAGTGACGGCAATCAGCCTTTATCCGCACCAAAGACAGAGAGATGCCCGAATTGCTCAGGCTCGGGAAAGGTAATAACCGGATCTTTTTACATGCTGAATAGTCTCGTGTCACCGAGCCATCTCAATAGAGATTCTGATTGCACATGAATCATTTGTGATAAAAATCCAGGTGATGTGCCCAACATGCCTCTGCACTGGGATGGCAATGGCAAGCGAGCATGACCCCCGGATCGATCCGTTTATTTGAGGCGCACCGTAGTCCAATAACTGCTGTAACGTGTGGAAGATGCTTTGTAGATAATAGTATCGACAAAAAACTGAGGTGTATGTTGTAATTGTAACTTGTAAGGTAATAATTCGTGCGTCAGTGTATACTACTAGAACGTCTTTGTTTCATCCAACACTAATGATTTAATCAGCCTATTCGCTCGTTGGTTTCAGCCAGCGTCAGTTAGTCAACAGTGTTTTTCTCCTACAACAAATTAGCATCAGCTGGGTTTATCAGCCCAGAAACTAACTAGCGAACAGACCAGGTCATGCATGTCATATTGTGTATCTATAGCCACAAATGACGCTGACGAATGTCGATGCATTGATGCGCTCTTGGGGCTGTTGGGCTGGTGTTCCAGCGACGCAGTTGTAAGACCATCCAAAACGGGTCGTGGATGGTATGCGAGATCTATTTGGGGTTACAACAGAGGCACAACCTAAATATGACTATCCTCTCTTCTGGAGACTCATTTGTAGAAAGAGTTTTCTTTTGGACCCTGTTGCTAGAGAAGATAAAAAAATATGTATTAAATTCTTTGTCTGTAGCGCTACCCAAATATGTAATGAATCTTATATTTTAGGTGAGGTCGTTGGAGATAGTTAAAGTTACCTTTGCAGACCATCTCGAGTTGGTGACGAGCGGCTCTTCCGTTTAGGGTTCCCGGTTCCGTCGCCATTCAAATAGTGAACCATTTTTTTCCCTATGAATCGTCTCGGATTAGTTGAGTGATTGGGTCGAGTTTTGGCTAGCCGCAGACCCGGGGCCCTACCTGTCAGCCGTGGCTCCCATCCGTCAGCCACTCATTCACATCTCCTCCTTCCTCCCGTTTCCTGCGTGCGCGGCCGCCCGCCCCGGCCCCGTCCAGCACACCACTCTCCACGCCAGCGCCGCTACTCTCCGCCCGCCCCGTGCCTCCCACCGGGCCACATCGCTAGCGCCGCCACTGTAGCACTAGCCGGTGCGCCCGGCTCTCGCCGCCGGCTTCTCTCGCGTCCGCGTCGTCGACCCACGTCCCCACCGATTCGGCTGGGGTCCAACGGGGGGAAGGTAACCGATGGACGCGCTCGTGGCGAGCTACGCGTCCGACTCCGACTCTGACGGCGGCGAGCCGGCTGCCGTCTCCGGAGACGCCCCGGTGGTCGCGGAACCTTCGGCCTTGCTCCCACCTCCTCCCCTCGACCTCCTCCAGCCCCCCAACTTCGTAGGCATGATTCCTTGCGCTCCCATCTCTTTGAACCTTATAGCTGCTGATGTTCTGAGTGCTGACCGCTGGCTGCTGATGGTATATGCCTATCTGGGACACTACGTGTGTGGTGCAGATTACTCGGCGATGGCGCAGGGAGGTCGTGTCCGGAGTTTCCCCCATGTGGAAGGCAACTTTGCTGTACATGTTTATATCCCTGGTCTGTGCTTTTGCTTGTTGGCCTTGCTACAAATGTTATTGTTCTTCGATTTGAATGTGCACTTTGAAATCGAGATCAAATATATATGATGTATCCTCTTAGATACCTTGTTGCTCCATGTCGTTTCAGGGATTAGAATGAGCTTGTCAGTAAAAACTTGGCAACTAAAAACATGTCTGCAAATAATTTCTCAAGTTCGTTAGTGATGGGGAAAAAAATTACCCACAATTTTTTTACTGAAATTGTGGCCATCATGGCGATATATTCATATGATCCTACTGCCCCAATGCCCACCTGAATGCTTGCAGAACTAGAATCACAACTTTTTTTTTGAATCTATAACTGCTCCTCACTTATATTTAGCTGTTTTATTATGCAGTCGTCATACCTTCTGATGCAAGGAAACAGCTGGCCCTTTCTATGAAAAGAGCTGCATCTCTTGTGCCGGATCTCTATGCTGTTGATGCAGACTATGCACTTTCTGAATTGTGCAAAGATGAACAGAAACTTGAGAAAGTGCTTCTGAGCAGGGAGTTTCATGTAAGCTTGGGAAGACCTGTTGCAGTCCAGGTGCATCAGATTGACTCATTTGTTGCAATGCTTCGCCAGAAATTCCAGCCACAACAACGGTTAGTCATCTCTAAGAACTTCGCTGCTTCGTGACTACTAGTTTGTCCCCTCTGTGGACGCATTTTCCTGTACAGGGTTACAGTTGCCCAGTATTCGTTTTTGTACTTCTCAACTTTTGTGCCTCATTGTCACTGATGGAGATCTTTATACATGTGGAACAAAGGTACTGGATGGAGTTCAACAAATGGGAGCACTTTGTCAATGACGATTGTACACGGTCATTTCTTTCACTAGAAGTTACAAGAACTGGTTTGCCAGAGGTATTTACAGTACATGTTTTGCCATTTTGTGTCATATTTACAAGAACAAAGCCTCTGCCTATATCTATGTCATATCGAATTTTCATAATGAGAACCTTTTGCATCTTGTGTTTACCCTCAGTTTTCTTTGCAGATAAGGAAGCAGATACTTATGGTGGATGAAGTATATCGATTGCATGGTCTTCCTGAATTTTACACGGTAATGGATATTGAGTTATGCATTATATTAGTGTTTAGGACGAATGACAAGATGCTATGAAACATGAGCTTTTCCTTGATTTCAAATTAATGCATTCAATTAGATAAATCTAGCACATAAATCATTCAAATAGATAGATCTAGCACCTTGCTTGTAAACAAACGTTAGCAAATTCATTCATGTGGTGGAATTGTCTAACATGTACACTAAGGCCAATAGTATGCAAAAAAAGAAGCTGGTGTCTTTCATGTATACTAATGCAAATGTTGATATGGAATATCAGTACATGACTACATGAAGAAGTAATCAGTAATCTCTGTCAGATTAAAATGACTAGAACATCATATAAGACTCTTCTAATTTTGTCACCAAATCTAAACGACATTATGAAACTGTCATTTGATCATTTGGCAGAATCCACGGCCACATATATCGTTGGTGTGGGCATTGGGTGATGTCACTGGCAAACTAAAGCAGGCAATAAAGGACATTGAAAAATATCAGAGCAGTATGAGCTCATCGCAAAAATGTAATGTTCGATGCAAGTTCAGTCGTGTAGTTTGTAAAGTAGGTAAGAAGGTGTATGATATCTGTAAAGTTGCAGATTGAAACACACATGAATTAGGTTCGATAAGCTTTGAGGTACTGACCTCTTATGGTCTGGGCCAATTCTTGTCATTGGAACAGTGAAACACAAATGTATGCTCTTCTTCAGTACATGGCAGTTACTACTAACTTTTTGCATGCAAATTATGAAATGATGTCTATTGAAACTTGGTAAGAGCTATGGTACAAAAGACCAAATTGTGTGATTCTGCTACCTTTTTTAGCTCTCCCCAACTATTCCTTCTACAGCACCCACTTCTGCTGAGTTCAGCTGAGCAAACACAAATGGTTATAATAGCTAATCATCCTAAGGTTGCAGTTTTGAAATTTGCATACGGCCTTAAAGTGCTAAACACATGTCACATGCCTCTGAAGTTCCTAGTTCACACGTGCTCATCATCCCACATGACACCTTAAATATTCTGCACCATTTCAATTGGGATTAACAGAGATGCCAACAGAGTTAAAAAATGCCTGCTCTCTTTTTGGTAGTGGTGTCTCCATATATGCTGTACCGCAGGTATCTAGCAGTTCACTTAAGAAGGCCATTGGATTCAAAACAGAGGTATCCTACTGTGATGCATTGATGGTCCTGAAGTATTGGATAACTCAAAGAATGACATTAAACGGGAGTTCATGTCATCTCCCTCTATATTTACACCACTACAGCGTCCTCGGGCAAGTGAGGTTATTCCTGGAAGGTTTTTGGCGCCAGAAGGTCTCTATTGGCATGACCCAACAGGATGTTCTGAAATAACAAAGGATTTCGTTGCAACGAAAAACAGAAGCATGTTCCCAAGAAGAATGCTGTCTGCAGCCTATACAAACCTTTGTGAATTATTTACTCTGACATGTGGTGTACCAAAGGCTCCAACAACATCAAATTATGTTGAGATGCTGCTACGGCTGTCAACAATTGCATGCCTTCACAGGTCGCAAACCATGTCTTTCATGTATTTGTGAGATAGGCTAAGTATCTGCAGTCTGAAAGTGACAAGATGAATGATATATTGTACTTGAAAGAATCTCTTCAGAAATTAGAAACAACAATATTGCCCACTTCAGCCGATAAATGGGTCGCTCTACATCCTTCTTTTGGCCTTGTTTGCTGGGCAAATGATGATGAGTTGAAAGCAACAGTTTATTAACTCTAGTGATGTTTACTTCATACAATTTGGTGACCTTTCTTCTGAGGATAAACAAATGCTGTATGGAAGAGTTGCTGCTTTGATGAAAAGCTTACGCATCCAAGCACTTTCGAAGGTTGTGTATCGTGAAGCTATATTTTATGGTACATCAGATAACAGAGAAAAGGTTTCCTTGATTTATTGGCTTTTGCCATACATGCAACGGTACATCTATAAGATGCACAGAGATACTTAAATCAACTTCCAGAAAAACGACATCATGAAGATTAGCAATCTGCAAGTAGTAGTTGTTGACAAGTTATTCCACAAGTATGTACTGAGGGGACTTGAGAGTTCTTCTAAGAAAAGATTCAAATATCATGGTCTTTTGGAGGGAGATACTCTATACGCAACACTAGATGCTGATTGACATTCAGTATTTTTGGAGGTTTCTAGAATTTTCTTTGATGGATCCCCTGATCTTCATTTTGCAAATTTTCTACACATGATCAAAACCATGGCAGAATCTGGCACCCATGCTGAGCAAATAGTCTTTTATCGTTAACAATCAGAATGTTCCTGAGTTACCTGAGCATGAAGCTGTCTGGTCGTTCTCTTCGTTGTCTGCAGCCGACCAAGGTTCAGCCAACCAAGGTAGTGCTGATACCCAGGGGGTTGATTTCCAACCTGTTCGTGAATTCAGTGCTCCCAATCATCAGAAGGCACCAGGAATGGTTTCAACTTTCAAGTTGGCCTCCTAGCTATTGGAGAACAGCACCCGTCTTCATAACACCTCATAAACCAGCATGCAAGAGGCAAAGGTGAATGATGCTGGACCTTCATCAAACTTAAACATGCCTGCTATGTATGGACACACCGAAGATAGTTTGCTTTCTGTTGATCTTGAAGGGGATTGGATTATAGAAGAGAAACCAAGGTCTGAAACTACATTGCTTGGAGGTAGTTCAGCTGAAATCCTTGATGAGCCTCGGATGGTGATGTCTGCTGAACCTTTCAATGCACCTGCTTATTTGAACTTGGAGGCTGGAAGTTCAAGCCGAACGGTGTTCGTTTGGCCGTGGCTTGTCGTAAACGATCGTAAATTTTCAGCCGGAACAATATTTTTCTCTCACACAAACCAGCCAGCAGTACTTCTTCACGGATCAGCAACGATACGAACCAGTCAACCGAACTGTTCGAGAAATTTACGATCATTTACGACAAGCCACGGCCAAACGAACAGGCCGATGCCATGTTGAGCTAACAAATTTTGATGAGAATCTGGCCAATCTTGCATAAGACAAGAATCAGCGGCTTTCAGATGCAAGCCACTTTAAGAACAGGGAGGCTTGGTACTGGTCGAGAAATGTTTTGCCAAACAGCTAGGTTCCAACAATGTTAGGTGGGTGAACGACAGAATAAGATATAAGATATAATCCTTCCTTTTCTAAATACCTATTGTTTTCGTTTTCCGACAAACAACTTTAACTAAATATATATTAAAATATATTAATACTTATGCTATATAATTAGTATCATTGGAAAGATCTTTGAATCTAGTTTTTTTAATAAATTTATTTAGAGATACAAATATTGTACGTATTTTCTATAAATCGAGTCAAACTTACGGCACGTACGCCAGGCGACAGATTTTTAGAGGTGGAGGGAGTATCCCTCAGCCACAAGATATTTGGAAGCTAGAGAGCGCTTCTGCCACTGTTTGCTTACTGTTCGTGTGGCTCCCCGCTCCATAAGATATGAGGCTTTTACATATATGTCATTAAAAAAGTTTGCAATTATACATAAGTCATTAAAAAAATTGACCGCATACGAGTGCCATCGTTCTGAACTTCTTTGCTCTCCAAGCCATTCCGTCGGTGTTCTGTTCGTTTTTCACCGTTACATGTGGACCTGGTCAGTATAAAGGTCCAAAATACCATTCTCTCGTCCTATCCCCTTGCTTCTTTAGTCCACACCGCTTGCGTCCGAGGCCGGTGGCGCTCGCGCTCGCGTCCGCGCCCGGCGGAGCTCGCGCTCGCGCTTGCAGCCGGTAGAGCCCCGCTCGGCGGAGCTCGTGCCCGCGTCCGCAGCCGGCGGAGCTCGAGCTCGCAGCCGCCATCCCCTCCGTCAGCGACGGCGGCGTCCACGTCCGGCCTCGCGCTCGCGCTCGCGGCCGCCATCCCCTCTGGCAGCGGCGTCCTGGTCCACGCCCGGCTTCCCCTCACGCTTGAGCTTGCGCTCGAGCTCGCGACCGCCATCCCCTCTGTCAGCGCTCGTGCTTGCGGCCGTGGGCGTGCCCGCCGCGCTGTGCCGCCGCGCGCTCCGTGCCCGGGCAAGGTGCAGGCGCGCCTCCCGCGCCGCCGCGGCCAAGGAGATGGCGGTGCTGCTGATGGTGGCCGCGCGCGCGTAGGCGGTTCTGCTGATGGAGGCCGCACGCGCGTAGGCGGCGGACTCCCACGCCACGAGCTCGAGGTCGGAGCGGTGGCGGCGCTGGTGACG
Organism: Miscanthus floridulus; assembly: GCF_019320115.1. Taxonomy (NCBI): domain Eukaryota; kingdom Viridiplantae; phylum Streptophyta; class Magnoliopsida; order Poales; family Poaceae; genus Miscanthus; species Miscanthus floridulus. The sequence continues at coordinate 38,088 of NW_027096748.1, read as the reverse complement.
TAGTCCCGCACGTGCTGCGCGCGCTCCGGCGGTGTAACACCGCGGTGTTATGCCTGCATTTAAGCACTGCAAATCACGCATATCATGCATCATCAAGCATTCTAATCACATATGCCTAATCATGTAAATAACAACTGAAACATTGTTTCGAAACATTTGAAACATGTGTGAAACCTGAATGTTGCATACCTTTGTTAGAATTGTTTTGCCCTGAATTTTTCTTGCTAGGTTAGTAGAACTTGTTTGGCTATCATGGTAAATCATCTAGAAATGTTTAGTTCAATTTTTGGAGCAAGGTTTGTATTCAAATTAATTCAAAATTTGGCTTCAAAAGTAATTTCCCAAAAATTAGGGTTTGGAGTTAAACATTGACTTTAATTTTATAATTCAAAATCTATCAAGAATTGGACTTTGGTCTTAAAAACAAAGTTGTAGAGGATTTAATTCTAAGCAACTTTCATTTTTGGACTATTTTCAAAAGATGTCATTTTCTTGCTCAAAATAATATTTGAAAGATGGCATGTAAAAATTCCTTGAAAATATATTTGGAAAAGGATTTTTCTCCTTCGCGGGCCGCCGCCTCACTTCTGGCCCACGACCGAAGTCGGCCCAGCCAGCATCCCACGCGCCTCGCCTCGCCTCGGCCCAGCGCCGCGCTGGCCTGCCTCCGCGCGCCTGCTCGCTGTCGCACCGCGCCGCGCGCCCGACCGCGGCAGAGCTCACCCGCCGCGTGGCGGCCATGCGCCGTCGACGTCGCCGCGCGTCGCAGCCAGCCTGCGCACGCGCCCACGCGCCCGCCTACACCTGCCGGTGCCGGTGCGCTCGCTCACTCCCTCCCGCGCTGCCTTCCCTCTCCGCCAGAGCCGAGCGCCCCCAAGCTCTGCCTCTCGCCGCGCCGCGCACCCGCCGGCGCAATTCGCCGCGGCTTCCCCACCTCGGCCGGCAATCACGCGCCCGCAGCTCCGCCTTGCCCTCCTTCAAGCTGTGCTCGCATTTGCGCCGCCTTCCGAGCTCAGGTAGAGCCACCTCAGCCTCGCCACCGACGGCCATGGCGCCGCCGTGCTCGGCCACCATGGAAGTCGCCTTCCTCCTTTTCTCCAGCCCCGCCTAGCTACCCTACCGCACTCGCCGTCTTCTCGCGCATCGCGTGCGCTCACCAGATCGCCCTGCCGTGGCCAGCGATGGCCGCCGGCCTCGTGGCCGAGCCGCGCCGCCGCGCCAGCGCAAGCGCCGGCGAGGCCTCTGCCTCAGCCAGCCAGGCCGAGCCAGGCCGTGGGCCGACGCCCGCCGGGCCGTCTTCCCCTCCCTTGCGCTCGGGCCGCGCAGGCCGAAAACGGCCGTGGGCCAGCTGATTTCCAGCGGGCTGGCCCAGTAGCGTTTAAATGAATTGTTTTTCTTTTATTCTTTATTATTTAAAATTTGAAATGGTTTAAAAAAATGTTTGGGTACTCAAAGTTGTTCTAAATCTATTGAAATAAATTTGTCTAGGTTCCTTATCATCAGATCTACTTGGGAAAAATTGTGCATATCATTTTTGGGATACTTTGCTGTAGAATTTTATTTAATCATGAATATTGCTGATAACTTGAAAATTTTGTAGAAAAATCTATAGGCTTCAGAAAAATATGATTCCAAGTTTGTTAATCTCCTTATGTCATGTATTTCCTAGGAAAAATATGTTTCATGCATGTGTTGTGGGAAAATTTTGAGGTGTAGTTCAAGTCCCTTTAATAGCTGATTTTTGTTATTTTTGCTAGAGAGCAAACTTTATATAAAACATGCATGTGATAATTTTTGTACAGTCATTGTATGCTATGAAGAACCTAGGAAAAATACTAATTCTGCAGTTCAAAGTATTTTTATGTACAAAATCATGCCATAGCTTGTTATTTTTGTGTAGGCTAATCCACTCATTCAAATATCATGAAAATCTGTTAGTAAACTACTTAGGGTAGTACTATGCTGTAGTAATTTTCTAAGATTTTTCTAAGCAAGAAAAATAAAGGTTGCTATTCAAACCTATTATTAATTAGGATTTAATTAAGCACTGCTTTATGTGTTTAAGAAATTAGCAAAGCTTTGGTGTATCTTTGAAGCATTTAATAAAATGTGTTGAATTAACATATTAGTAGTAGAAGAGAATGCAGTAGATAACATGTGTTTGTAGTATATTTTCTTAGATGATGTTGACTACCTTGCATTCAAACATATCCATTGTATTCATCTCATCCGATGCACCGATTGCATAAGCACTTACGCACATTGCATCATACAGGATCGCAAACCGAGAACCCAGTCGTCATACCCGAGGAGCCCGAGGAGCAGTTCGAGGTGCAGCCACAGGAAGTGCCAGAAGCCGACAAGGAGGACGTTGAGGAACTTCCGGAGTGCCCCGATCACCGTCTGAGCTCCTTGGAGAGAGGCAAGCCCCGGAGCATGTTCTCCCGGTTTGCAATTATTAATTCAATGATTTACTTTAATTGATGCATTACATTTAGGAGTTGTTTGCAACCGTTGCTGCATTATACCTTGTTTATCTTTGTTATACTATATCCTTGTTACCCTGGTATCCGCAGTCGAGTCAATGCTTAGCTGGCTTAGACCGGTAGAAGTCGGGTGATTTCCTGTCACCTGCGAGCTATAGGTGGTTACCTGGATCTGCTTGGATGACTATGAAGTCATGGTATAACTAAGTGTTGAATGAAGTTGAGACCGGACGGAGACTTGCAGAGTTTTGGACTGTAGTGTTTCCGTCTGTGTCGATTAAGGACCGACCGTTGTTGGGCCTCGAGTCATGTTGAACGCATGCCTTACATTTAGCTGGCCGGATAGAGTACCTTCCAACCGTGAAGCTGGGAGATTTTTTGGGCCAAGTAGATTGCCCGCAACACACTGTGCCGGAGCAGGTGTGGTAGGCCACGGGGGCGGGATGATAAGACCAAAGTGCAGTCGGTCGGCCCCCGGGTACATGTGGTTCCTGACAAACTCGAGATTCCTGGAAAGTTGACTCGGTGATCAATATCTCACTTTAGCGGGTGAGTGAGGTTTGTGTAAGGAATAAATCACCAGCTGATTAGGAATCGATTCGAATCGCCATCGCTCCTGGATAGTGAGCACTTGACTTGAGTTACTTCATTGTAGTAAATGTTTATGGAACACTTGGACAGTTATAATGAATATGACAGCAGGGAAGTTGTTTAATGATCATTGGTTATCATTATCTACTTAATCACATGGTTACTCTAGTACAGGTGCAAACCTAGTCGACAGATTAATACTAATTAACTTGGCAATCATGCTTTTAGAAAGGTTCTTGTAATGCTAACAATGCTTCTTTTTGCAAATGAGTCAGCTACCCTACTATAAAGCCCTTCATAATTCTTGGTGTCATTTATTTTCGGTTATGTCGGGTAAGTCTAGCTGAGTATCTTCTCGTACTCAGGGTTTTATTCCCACTTGTTGCAGATGGGCAGATGTATTACGGCTACTGTATCAACTGCCTTTATCCTGCGATGGGTGATGCTTAGGACCATGGGCATAGTCATTCCTTACGTCTCATCTAATGCTTTTGTTGGAGATGATCATTCGCTGGCACTATATTTAAACTCCGCGTGAGTGTGTGTATGGTTTGAACAAATGACTTCCGCTACTTTTATTCGAACTGGTTTTGTAATAACTATGTTGAAACTCTGATGTATCTGAGATTGTGAACTTTTATGTAATATGTGATAGTGACCGCTAAACTTATTACGATCTTGGCTGGAATGGAAGTTGGTTTGAAATCCTTCGTGATTTCACGGACTACCGGGTTATACGGGCTTAAGTTTGCTAAATCGTCTGCTCTGGCGGATGATTTTCTTACTTAATTTCGTATAATTGGTCGGTTCTGTTACAGCTGGTATTGGAGCATGGTTCAGTGTGTTACTGTTCATAAGTGTATTTAAAACAAAAAGGTATTTGGAAAACATGATTTTAAAACTATAAAGTGTGCCAGTGATCATATCCTTTATGCCCAGTTAAGGACTTTAGGTGGCTTAATTAAGTACTGACTGGGGTTCTTGCATCATAATTCTTTTTCGTCGCTCATACGACGTGCTATTGTATGAGTGCCACTTGTTTGAGTGGTAATGAATGGATCATTTGCCTCTACGCCTCGGTAAGTGTGAGTTGTGAGAGCATGATCGGATACACCGCCGATCTAGGGTGAGTGCTTATATGATGCTGGAGTAATTACATGTTCTACGCATGTTTTACAAAGGTATCCCATGTATGGGTCTTCCATCTGTGGAGGCGATGCCGTTAATAGGACGATGGTTCGGGTAGTTACTACCGTTGTACACGCATCTGGGGATTCGTGTAGAGCGTGTAGATAAAACTTTATTGCTTTTATGCATTCATTGGGAATTAGGCTGAAATGAATCTTCTGCAGGTACATAACAACGCTATCGTGTAGAACGTATTAGCTACGTATTTGAGAGATCGTTTGTATGCCACCGAATTCGTCGTTAGAAATTATTTATTTCCTAAGTTTGTGAGAACGTACGGCACGTACATACATCATGTTACTTGTGCATTTCAGTCATGTCATGCATTCCTCCCCTTATAAATTGATTATCTCCTTTTGATAAAAGTTGTATCACCTAAAATATGTTTCCCCGAGGTAATAAAAGAACTTTTGCTACAGATGGCCCGCACGAAGCAGACCGCCCGTAAGTCCACCGGAGGAAGAGCACCTCGATGTCCGTTGGCCCTGAGGGAGCACCGCACCACGGACATCTTCTTGAGCGAGTTTGGCATGCCAACTTTGCTTTGGAGAGTGCTCCATGATGTGGGGTACCCAGAGGGACAAGAGCCGGTGTACTCTTGGAATGAGAGCCAGTTAGCAGAAGATGGACTCGCAGTGGTGGAGATCACGGTTCCTGCTCTCGGTGATGCTCCAGATTGGGATGGTTGGCACTTAGAGTTTGAGGGTCGCACTCCAGCTGAGGGTGTAGAGGGAGCAGCCTTCCATGTCATCAGGGACATTATGAGCAGATTTCCCAATAAGCTTGCAGCAGCTCTAGCTGGCACTTTTCCTAGGGATGATCCTCGTGATGCCATTTGGGTTCAGCCTCAGGGAAGTGCATTGGTCAGAGGTCCAGCTGAGGGACAGACTAGCGACAACCAGGCAATGAGTGCTATGTTCACCGCCATCAGAGCATATGAGGGTCTCGAGAGTACCTACTGGACTTTGACTGGCTTGCGTGGTCAGGATAAGCTCAAGGGGAGAAAGCAGAAGAAGAGACAGGCACGTGCTATAGCTAGCTTGCAGGAGCAGTTGGCTGATATGAACTTACAGCGAGATCAAGCGGTTGAGAGAGGTGATAGAGCTATGCAGCGAGTGCATACGTTGACTCAAGCCAACAATAATGCAGACCGCATGATAGGACAGTTGGTTCAGGAAAGGAATGAAGCCTGAAACGCAAGAAACCTTTTGCTGCAGAGGGTCGATGAGCTAGAGGAATACAACGGCAACCTACACGAGGAGTTTCACGCGCTCTACAATGGGGTTGGCCCATATGCTCCACTAGACGCCGCTGGCATGGACATCGACGATGACAACCAGGATGAGCCTGTAGTTTCACCTAGGGGCGATGGTGACGTCTCCGATCCCGACGATGGCCCCGAGGAGTAGGCTAGTTGCCTTGCGCTAGTATCTAGGTCCTGTCGCGATGACCTTTCTTTTGTTGGCATGTAACCTATTGTATGTTGCTTTGAACGTATGAGACTTGGCATGTGGTTGGAACTTGATTTTCGAATGTGATATCTGAATGCATAAAAAGTCCAGTGTATGTATGCTGGCAATTTGATTGTATGGACGCGATGTTTGACGTTGAAGTAATTTGATTAAGTGATGTTGTTTTAATTGGGATGCGATTGTTGTGCCTCTGTTTTATTGTATGAATTTATTCTCTCCAGTAAATTCAGTACGGCATAATTTTTCTTCACCCGCAATTATTACAGCTTCACTCAATCATTACTTGTTGCTGAAATATGCAGATGACAAACACTCGCCGAACCACATATGAGGCCGCTGAGCCCGGTGCTAACGGTGCGGGGACTAGTGGTGGTGGTGGAAACCACGGCAACAACAATGAACCTCCCCATGAACCACATTTGCCACCTCCTCCCCCATTTACCCCCGAGATATTCCTTGCACAGCTGCTCGGGAGTCAGCGCAACGCGGAACAATCCCAGAAGAACATGGAGGATTTTCTACGGACCATCGTCAACAACGTTCAACGTGGTAACAATCAAGGTGATGGCATGGGAGTGAACCAATACAGTAGCTTCAAAGATTTCTTGGACACCAGGCCGCCAGTATTCAAGGAAGCAACAGAGCCACTCGATGCT